>NW_026739347.1:0-18114 GCF_963082655.1 Stomoxys calcitrans
TCAGAAGATGAGGTATTGAATGAAATTTTTTTATAGAAATTAATTCCATTCGCCCTTTCCCAAGTATAAAAAAAATAAACAAATAAATCAATCAGCTGTCACATAAGAATTGCAAAAGTCAACCAATAAAAACCATAAATTTTATGAAAAACAATTTTCATTTTATTCCCATCTCACCGAAATGTGTGAATTACAAAATACTTCATTAGCATACGAGAATATCGATTTAATGTCTATCAACAACACCTTTGGACAAATTAAATTTGGCTTTTATTTTGCTCAATTCCCAATATTAATTTTCGCACACACACACATCCGGGTATTGTCACAAACATTTCTAACCTACCATGTTGTTGTTGGCAGTTTTAATTATATTTCACATTCGATATTCCATCTGTGTGTGAATTGTAATAAATACATAATTGCCACAATGCAAATCGTGCCAAAATAATAAACGTGTCAATCATAGACATTTCAAATGGGGCAGGAATTTAAAAAAAAAATCAGTTATTAATTGTTACTGGGCAAAATTTTTAATTGAATATTTTATTGAGTGCATTAAATACGAATATTTTCTATGGAATGAATAAAAATCATGGAATAAATGAAAATTGAACACTTTAAATAGAGTCAATATGCCAATAATTATAAATAAGGCAATTTACATTTATTGCATTATTCATAAGTGGTATAGTTGACCGGAATAGATTAGTGAAATAAATATTATTATGAAATATGGCATGTATTTAATAAATATTGTTGGCAATATAAAATTCGAAATGAAAACAATTAAAAACCTCCGACTCTTCCAAATTTTGGATGCCCACCACCATGGATAAGTTTAAAATCCTACATCAATGCAAATGCAAATGCTAATTTCGCCCATGAATATTCCACTAAGGAACAGGGGCAAACTTCTCACAGATCAATGAGTGCAGTCCGATTCAAGTTTTAAGCTCAATGATAAGGGGCCTCCTTTTTATAGCCGAGTACGAACGGCGTGCCGCAGTGCGACACCTCTTTGGGGAGAAGTTTAACATGGCATTGTAACTCACAAATGTTGCCAACATTAGGAGGGGAAAACCACCGCTGAAAATTTTTTTCTGATGGTCTCGCCAGGATACGAACCCAGGCTTTCAGCGTCATAGGCGGACATGCTAACCTCTGCGCTACGGTGGCCTCCTATAGCAGTACAACTTAATGTTCAAAGTAGCAGCGAAATAGTGTAATAAGTACGCCTGTTATTTGACCCGATAGCAGGAAATCTTAAAGGGAAGATATAGAACAAAAGAGTACGAATTAGAAAAAAGTATATTCCAAGTATCTGAAGGGCCTTGAAGGGCTGGTCATGACCCGACAATAAAGGACTGAAATAAAAGGTCTTTTATGGTAGAGTAATCATATGATATAACAATTTGGGTTCAAATGTCGAAGGACCGACCCCTTCTTTCAAATAAAAACAACACCAAAATGTCATGTAGAAATACTGCACATAAGGTACTCATGTGAAAGAAAAAGAAAAGTCAGCGGGCCACCAAAAAAAAAAAAAAAAAAAAAAAAAAAAAGAATAAGTTCGGCCAGGTCGAACTTTGGATACCCACCACCTCGGGTATACATGTAAATCCCGTTTCGTCACAATCCGGTGAAAATTGGATAACTTTAGCATCCTAATTCGGCACGGACATTGAGTGGTCTAATATATATGTTACTATTCAATTTTGTAGAAAAAATATTAGTCTTTTTGGCAGATACATATCCAAAAGTAAAACTGTCTGAACCATATTGAGGTCGGATATCTCGAGGCTCAGAAAAACTTAAATAAAGCCTTTTTTGGCTTCAGACCCCTTATCGGCCTATATGGCAACTATATATAAATATAGTCCGATCTGAACCATATTTAAGTCAGATGTCGGGAGGCTTAAGATAACCTACTGTTTCAATTTTCAGCGAAATCGGTCAAAAAATAAAGCTTTTATGGCCTTTATCGGCAGATCGGTCTATTTACAGCTGTGTCTAAATATAGTCCGATCTGTACCGTATTTGGGTCGAGTGTTGGGAGACTGCGCACTATTCCAAATTTCAGCAAAATCTGATAAAAACTAAATATTTCATGGCCTTCAGACCCTCTATCGGCAGATCGGTCTATATGGCAGCTGTGTCTAAATAAAGTCCGATCTGTAACGTATTTGGGTCGAGTATTGGGAGGCTTAAAACTGCGCACTGTTCCAAATTTCAGCGAAATCGGATAAAAAATAAAGCTTTTATGAGCTTCAGACCCTTTGTCGGGAGATCGGTCTATATGACAGCTATATCTAAGTACTGACCGATCTAATCCATATTTAAGTCCGATGTCGGGAGGCTCAAAATAACCCAATGCTTTACATTTTAGCGAAATCAGGTAAAAAATAAAGCTTTTATGGCCTTCAGACCTTTTGTCGGGAGATCGGTCTATATGGCAGCTATATCTAAATATGAACCGATCTAATCCATATTTAGGTCAGATGTCGGGAGGCTTAAGATACCACACTGTTTCAAAATTCAGCGAAATCGGGTAAAAAATAAAGCTTTTATGGGTTTCAGACACTTTATCGGGAGATCGGTCTATATGGCAGCTATAACTTAATATGAACCGATCTAATCCCTATTTAGGTCAGATATCGGGAGGCTTAAAATAACGCACTGTTGCAAATTTCAGCGAAATCGGGTAATAAATAAAGCTTTTAGGGTCTTCAAACCCTTTATCTGGAGATCGGTCTATATGGTAGCTATATCTTAATATAGTCCGATCTGGACTATATTTGGATCAGTTTTTGGGAAGCCTTAAACTACTCAATGTTTCAAATTTCAGCAAAATCGGAAGAAAAATAAAGTTTTTAAGGGCATTAGACCCTTTATTGGAAAATTGGTCTGTATAGCAGCTATATCCAAATATGGTCCGATTTGGCCCGTTCAAGTACTTAACCAGCGTGCATCAAAAAAACGTATCTGTGCCAAATTTCAGCCCAATATCTCAATTTTTTAAGGCTCTGGAGTGATTACAACAGACGGACGGACAGACGGATAGAGGGACAGACACATGGACATCGTTAATTTTACGACGATCCGAAATATATATACTTTGTAGGGTCGGAAATTGATATTTCGATGTGTTGCAAACGGAATGACTAAATGAATATACCCCCTATCCTACGGTGGTGGGTATAAAAACCAGTTAGGAAAGGCAAAAGTCGGGCGGAACCGACTACATGATACCCTACATCTACCCTACAATTATAAATTCGGGCAATAGATACATGTATGTATATGTGAGCCATATCTAAATCTAAACCGACTTTTTCATTGCTACAACGGCCACATAGGTGCAAATCCGGCGATAAATATATATGGGCGCTATATCCAAATATGAACCGATTTTGATGAAATCTTGCAGTTATGTTATGACCACCAACAAAACAAACCGTGCAAAGTTTGTGCAGAACGGTTGAAAATTGTTGTTACTACGGCCAGCTATATCTAAATCTGAACCGATTTTGATGAAATTTTGCAAGTATGTTAAAATCGGTAAGAAAGTAGTCCGTGCCAATCGGTTGAAATCGGTTGTGCAGATCGATTAAAATTTAAGTTAATACGGCGATTTAAGTGTAAATCGGGCGATACATACACATGGGAGCTATATCCAAATCTGAACCGATTTTTATGAAATCTTGCGAACATGTTAAAATCAGTAACGAAACAACTCATGCCAAATTTAAATCGGTTGAAAATTGTAGTTACTAAGGACATTAAAGTCTAAATCGGGCGATACATATACATGGTAGCTATATTCAAATCTGAACCGATTTTGATAAAATGCTGCAAATATGTTAAAATCAGTAATGAAACAATCCATGCCAAATATTGAGCAGATTGGTTGAAAATTGTAGTTACTACAGCCATTAAAGGGCAAACCGGGCGATACATACATATCAGAGCTATATCTAAATCTTAACCGATTTTTACCAAAATAAATACAATAAGTCCTAGGGTCAAAAAAGTGGTACTTACATAATTTCGTGACGTTTGGATAAAAGATACGACCTGTAAATTGATGACAAGAATACATGGACTCACAGACGGACGGACATGGCTACATCGAATCGACGGACATGGCTAAATCGAATGATTCTGAGTCGATCCGTAAACTTATCATTGGGTCTAGCTCTTCTCCTTCTTAGCGTTGCAAACAAATGCACAAACTTATAATAACTTGTATCACAGTGGTGGTGTAGGATATAGAAACGAAAAGGATATAAAACAAGTGAAAAGTCTTTAAGTTCGGCCCGGCTAAAAATTTTGGATACCCATTACCTCGGGTATACATGTAAATCATCGTTCGTCATAATCCGGTAAAAAGTGCATAATGTATGCACCCATAGCAGCTATATGGAAAAATGGTCCGATTTGAACCAAATTCGGCACGGAAATTGAGTGGTCTAATAACTAAAAGTTATTGTTCAACAAAATATTGGTCTCTTTGGTAGCTATATCCAAATATAGACCGATCTGAACCACATACGACAAGGATATAGGAAAGCCTAAAATAAGGCGTAAAGCCTAACATATATCCAAATCTGGACCGATTTGGGTCAAATTGCAGAAAGATGTCAAAGGTCCTTACTCAACTGACTGTCCCAAATTTCGGCGAAGTCGGACAATAAATACGTCTTTTATGGGCCCAAAACCATAAATCGAGAGATCGGTCTATATGGCAGCTATAACCAAATCTGCACCAATTTGGGCCAAATTGAAGAAGGATATCGCAGTGCATAACTCAACTCACAGTCCCAAATTTCGGCGAAATGGGACAATAAATGCGCCTTTTATGGGCCCAAAACCGAAACCGAGAGACCGGTCTATATGGTAGCAATGTCTAAATCTAGACCGATCTGAGCCAAATTGCCATAAGATGACGAGGGGCTAACATAACTCACTCCACCGATCTAGGTCGTGTTTAACAGAGATGTCGAGAAGTCTAACACAACTCGTTACACAAAATTTCCGCCAAATCGGACGAGAAATGTACCTCTTATGACCCAAAACCTTAAATCAAGAGATCAGTCTATATGGCAGCTATATCCAAATCTCAACCGATTTGAACCAAATTAAATAAGGATGTCGAAGCGACTAACATACCTCACTGCCTCAAATTTTGCCAAAATCGGACAAAAAAAGATGTGCCTTTTATGGGCTCAAAACCTTAAATCGAGAGATCGGTCTATATGGTACCTATATCCAAATCTGAACCGATCCAAATTGCTGAAAGATGTTAAAGGACCTAACACAATTCACTGTCCCAAATTTCGGCGACATCGGATAAAATATGCGTCTTTTATGGGTCCAAGACCCTAAATTCAAATCTTGATCGATCTAGGCTAAATTGAACAAGTAAAAGCGTGCTAAGTTCGGCCGGGCCGAATCTTATATACCCTCCACCATGGATCGCATTTGTCGAGTTCTTTTCCCGGCATCTCTTCTTAGGCAAAAAAGGATATAAGAAAAGAGTTGCTCTGCTATTAAAACGATATCAAGATATGGTCCGGTTCGGACCACAATTAAATTATATGTTGGAGACCTGTGTAAAATTTCAGCCAATTCGTATAAGAATTGCGCCCATTGGGACTCACGAAGTAAAATAGAGAGAACGATTTATATGGGATCTGTATCGGGCTATAGACCGATTCAGACCATAATAAACACGTTTGTTGATGGTCATGAGAGGATCCATCGTACAAAATTTCAGGCATATCGGATAATAATTGCGACCTCTAGGGGTCAAGAAGTCAAGATCCCAGATCGGTTTATATGGCAGCTATATCAGGTTATGAACCGATTTGAACCTTATTTGACACAGTTGTTGAAAGTAAAAATAAAATACGTCATGCAAAATTTCAGCCAAATCGGATAGGAATTGCGCCCTCCAGAAGCTCAAGAAATCAAATCCCCAGATCAGTTTATATGACAGCTATATCAGTTTATGAACCGATTTGAACCATACTTGGCACAGTTGTTGGATATCATAACGAAATACTTCGTGCAAAAATTCATTCAAATCGGATAAGAATTGTGCCCTCTAGAGGGTCAAGAAGTCAAGACCCATGATCGGTTTATATGGCAGCTATATAAGGTTATGGACCGATTTGAACCATACTTGGCACAGTTGTTGGGTATCATAACAAAACACGTCGTGCGAAATTCCATTCCAATCGGATAAGAATTGCGCCCTCTAGAGGGTCAAGAAGTCAAGACCCAAGATCGGTTTATATGACAGCTATATAAGGTTATGGACCGATTTGAACCATACTTGGCACAGTTGTTGCATATCGTAACAAAACACGTCGTGCAAAATTTCATTCCAATCGGAAAAGAATTGCGCACTCTAGACGCTCAAGAAGTCAAGACCCAAGATCGGTTTATATGGCAGCTATATCAGGTTATGAACCGATTTGAACCATACTTGGCACAGTTGTTGGGTATCATAACAAAACACGTCGTGCAAAATTTCATCGCAATCGGATAAGAAATGCGCACTCTAGAGGCTCAAGAAGTCAAGACCCAAGATCGGTTTATATGGCGGCTATATCAAAACATGGACCGATATGGCCCATTTACAATACCAACCGACCTACACTAATAAGAAGTATTTTTGCAAAATTTCAAGCAGCTAGCTTTACTCCTTCGGAAGTTAGCGTGCTTTCGACAGACAGACGGACGGACGGACGGACGGACGGACGGACGGACAGACGGACGGACATGGCTAGATCGACATAAAATTTCACGACGATCAAGAATATATATACTTTATGGGGTCTCACACGAATATTTCGAGTAGTTACAATCAGAATGACGAAATTAGTATACCCCCCATCTTATGGTGGAGGGTATAAAAATGATGTCGAGGGGCTTAACTTAACTTACTGTCCCAAATTTTGGCAAAATTTGACAAAAAATGTGCCTTTTATGGACTTAAGAGCATAAATCGAGAGACCGGTTTATATGACAGCTAAAACAAAATCTGAACCGATCTCAGCCAAATTGAAAAAGGATGTTGAAAAAGAATGTGGCTTTTATGGGCTTAAGACCTTAAATCGGCAGATCGGTCTATATGGGAGCTATGTCAAGATATAGCTCATCTTCGAATTTAACCTGCCTATGGACAAAAAAGAATGTGTGCAAAGTTTCAGCTCAATATCTCTATTTTAAGTTTATAGTCTGGTTTCAACAGACAAATGGACAGACGGGCGGACGTAGCCACTCCCTCAACACTGTTTCACTTCGATTCACGATGCTGCCTCCCCAGTCCATGTGCTTCGCGTTGAGGCCACCTCCGAAAATCGCCTCATCAGGTCCCACTATATCTAGCAGTCGGTCGAAGCGCATCGGGCCAGCTAGTCTATTATATAAAAATGACAGCGTTGCTCTTTTTTTGCTTGTTCCTTTTAAACTCAAAAACGGCTGAACCGATTTTCATGAAATTTTCATAGATGGTAGAGTTTAGACCCACGGTGAAAAAGGTACCTCAATTAGTGATAATCGCGGACCCTCTCCTTTACCACAATTTTTAAAAATGCCAGATGTCGGAGATTGGTCCATCGATTATAGTGAAATTCTGTTTGCCTCATTATGGTAACCGAAAAACACAAAATTAATGTAAAGCTTTGGGGTCAAATAACCGTGGGGTACGCTCTACACCAAACCCCACCTAAATGGATATGTAAACCGACTGCACAATATGGGTATCAAATGAAAGATATTTAAAAGAAGAATACGATCTTGATATAATAGTTCGACCTCACGTGTCGGGGGGCCCGGCAATACAGTACAGTACAGTAATATTTCGAACCCAAACTGTCCTTTACTAAACTTTCCTTTACAATTTACCCAAATTAAAACGGCGAATATGTCCTCAATGCAAGCGTCAGCCTAAACAAGTTCCATAAATCAAGAAAAAAGCTACTCCCAGTAACACCCCACATTAAAGAAAGACACAAATCAAAGCAAAATACTACAGACATACACTCCCACATGCCGTCCCAGACACACACACACACTCAGAGGATAGTAAACAAAGTTATCACCAATCTTTAAGCATATCCTTTTGGCAATAGTACCAAGTGAATTTATTCATATTTGAGAGCTTTGAATAAATTGGTGTGCAGTCATAAATGTATGAGTACACACATTTGCATTTGTTCGCATGTTTGTGGTTGTTGTTTTTCTAGAGGGAAGAGAGAGAGAGAGAGAGCGAGAGAGACAACGACAAAGGTTTGAACACGTGTAAACAAGTTCTCACAAGTGTTTCGAACAGGTATGAAAAGCCAAGCACAAGGGCCTATAAATGTTTGCACATTTATGCGAGGGCAAATACTTGGAGCCAAAACAGAACAAGCATTCACAATTCTAAAATTTCGGAAGCAAACTCACTCACACACACACACACACACACATACACTCTGAGAATGGGTTTTGAAGTTCATGTGTGCGTGTCGCTCAATAAGTACTTTGAGTCTTGTATCTATTGGATAAAAGCCAAAATTCATTTGGACAAATGCCCAGCCAGACACACAGACACTGACTGGCTGACTAAAGCAGACAATGTTGGAAGTGCAAGACCATTGGCCTGATGAATGTTGGCATTGAATGCTAATGTAATTGTATGTTTTAGTGTGAGTGCGTGTGTAGCAGATGGAGTTCAACCAAATGGACCTATTTCCATGTTTCTATACAAATGGTTCTGCATAGGAGGGGAGGAGTGAAAAAATAGGAAAAATGTAAAGAAATAAAATTTTAACAAAAACTTTTCTAGAAATAACATTTTGACAAAATCTTCTATATAAAATTCATTTGTGTTTGTTTGTTTGTTCCATAAAGACTCAAAAACGGCTGAACCGATTGCCATG
Organism: Stomoxys calcitrans; assembly: GCF_963082655.1. Taxonomy (NCBI): domain Eukaryota; kingdom Metazoa; phylum Arthropoda; class Insecta; order Diptera; family Muscidae; genus Stomoxys; species Stomoxys calcitrans. The sequence goes on from NW_026739347.1 coordinate 8,937, forward strand.
AAATTTTCACAGATTGTGTAGGTTGGTCTGGAAGAAAACATAGGCGGACCCTCCCCCTTACCTCAAAAGTACTACCCAAAAATAAAAGTGAACCGATCGGGACGATATGGGATTCAAAAGAAAGGTATTTAAGAGTAGAGTACACATTTCAAAATAAAAGTTGGGTCCAAGTACCTAGGGGGCCGCCCCAGCCCAAAAACCCCTTAAAATATGTTTATTTGACGATCATGACAATATGGGACTCAAATGAAAGGTATTCGGGAGTAGATTATGAATATGGTCAGGAAGTAGAAATAGGCTTTAAAATGTATTGATAACGGAAGGGGACGGACCCTCCCCGTTACCCCAAAACCACCACCCAAAATCAAAGTGGACCGATAAGGACAATATGGGTATCAAATGAAAAGTATGCATGAGTAGATAACGAATGTGGCATACACCCCCACAAAAACGCCCAAAATGAGCACATTAGCCAATCACGGATATATGGGATTCGGTTTGTTTGTTCCGTATAGACTGTGTACGTAAAAGCAAAATTTCAAAAATACTAAGTTTCAAAAATGTTTATTCAGCAAGAAAAAATAAATTCTCTCATATCAAAAGCCTATATCAATCACAAGCAAATTAATGTCTGCGGAGCTATACTTATCGAATGATGTTATCAGCTTGAAGTCCAAAAAACAAGAGAGTCATTGGATTAACATTTGATTTGCTTAAGCCCAATAAGTTTCAATGTTTCGTCTATTGAGTGGTTTTAAAAATACATTACAACGGTCAAATATTCCAATCCATTCCAATTACACTTAGGCCTATTCTCAAAACAAACACAAATATTTAATAAATTAAATGTTTTCAAGTGAGCAATGGTTGGAAGTAAAGGCCTCAGTGTAGCAGTATTTACTGCATGTGCATCTCGGCTCATTTGAAGCATGGGTATGCTGATTAAGTCATAACTTCGGCTGTTGCTATGCAGAACCGATTGTGGTGAGCAAACGAAATGAATGCAAAATGTGGAGTAAAGGAGCAGTGAGAAAGAAATGCATTGGAATAATTAAAGTAAGTTGGGAGTACAAATCAAATACTATTAACATAATAAACGAGTGAGCAAAATACTATTTAGCATTAATAATGTTAAGTGTACATCAATGGTTTGGTTGTACCAAGTATAATGTTAAATATGTAGCTTCTGTTAGATGTTTTTGTTAAGGTTTTAAAGTAGAAAAAAAGGGAAAAATATAGCAAGGCAGACATCGTTAGGTAAAACTAATAAAATTACAAGTATATAAGAAAAGTTTATATGCAAAGGGAATAGTTATAAATTATATTTAATAGACGTTGGCAAGATGTTTTACTTTCGCCAACATTCTCCCCCCGAAGAAGGACAGTTTTTGCAGGTAACGATGACTTTGGATGGCCTAGCGTTGGGAGTATTTTAGTCGAGTTTTTGACTCCGCTATGCTCCAACTCACAGCGAACGGGATCAGGCCCCATCCAAAGATGAAGTCATCAGGTTTGAATCAGTTTTGAGATGAGAAGATGTGTCCATTGTATTGTTGGTTCTGTTTTGGAGTTCATTGCCTGGAAGTAAACATATTTTAGATATTGGTCTTTTAATTATATTATGTTTTGTTAGAACAGATACGACCCTTATGTGACCATCTGCTCCTGGATGCGTTTGATGTATCCGACCTAGAAGCCACTGTCCTGGCCCGCACCGTTCATCAGCTATTAGTACCAAATCTCCAACTTTGATGTCTGGTTGACGTTTCAGCCATTTAGGCCGTGATTGTAGGCGATTAAGATACTCATTACGCCACCGCTTCCAAAAATGTTGTTTGAGCTTTTCTATGCATTTCCATCGAGTTAGGTGGTGGATGTTACTGTCCAGTAGCGATTCCTCTTGGATGCAGTTCGTGGGTTCCCCAATCAGGAAATGTGCTGGCGTAAGAGCGTCGAAGTTACTGATGTCTGAAGACACAGGGGCAAGCGGCCGAGAATTTAAGCAGCTTTCAATCTGACACAATAATGTAGTCAGCTCTTCAAAATTTAAGAGACGATCGTTCATGATTCTTTTGAGGTGGTACTTGGTGGATTTAACACCTGCTTCCCAAAGGCCACCGAAGTTGGGAGAAGCAGGTGGAATAAAGTGCCAGGTAGTCCCAATAAGGCTTAATGAATCCCTTATGTCATCAGGCAGAGAATTCTTATTTTTGTTGTAAAGAACCTGGAGTTCTTTGGATGCTCCAACAAAGTTCGTACCACAATCAGAGTACAGATCTGTGCATGCACCCCTCCTCGATATGAATCTCCGAAAAGCGGCCAAAAAAGCATTAGTAGTCAGACTCGAAACGGCTTCTAAATGTATAGCCTTCGTCACCATGCAAATAAATAAACAAATATAACCTTTCGTCGTGGAGGCCGATCTAAGTGAGGAAGCCTTGATAGAGATAGGGCCAGCGTAGTCCACACCGCTGTGCCTGAATGGCCGGGTTATATTCAGACGTACATGTGGCAGATTACCCATAATCTGTTGTGATGTTTTGGCAGAATATCTGAAGCATCGAATGCAACTTTGTATTATAGATTTAGCCAACTGATTTCCGGAGATTATCCAAAATCTCCGGTTAACATACGCCATTGTCAATGTTATTCCACCATGTAACGTCTTCTCATGTGCGTCCAGAACAATGAGGCGCGATAAAGGATTGGACTTTGCTAATAAAATCGGATGCTTGACCCCATATGGCAACGAAGAATTCTGCAGGCGACCCCCAACGCGTAAAATTCCACTTTCATCTAAAAATGGCATGAGCTTTAGAAGCGAGCCAGTCCTAATTCCACAACCTTTTGACAGCTGTGCCAGCTCTTCGGGAAAGTCCACCATCTGGGTCAATCTTACATAAAGAAGCACGATCCTGTTTGTATCCGGCAAAGTCAAAGGGCCTGTCACCCTGAACTCACGACCTTTACAGTTCCGGATAAATCTAAAACATAGAGCAGTGACTCGGAGCAGACTTTGCAAAGTAGAAAATCTCGACAATAATCCTGGGTACGAAGCTGTACAAACTTCATTAGAAGAAATCTTAGTCCTACGCCGTTCCTCCGTAGTGTCCAGCTGAGGTAAGTTAGGAGGCCATGATGCCCTCGGTTGGCACAAAAACGGTGGTCCATTCCACCACATATCATCCTCAATCAATTTGTCGGGCAGAACCCCTCTCGAAGCACCGTCCGCCGGATTCAACGCCGAAGGTATATACCTCCAATCATGAGGATCGCTGAGGCGCTGAATTTCTGCCACCCTATTGGCTACATAGACATTCCAAGTGGAAGGCGCCTTACGGATCCAACTCAGCACTGTCGAGCTATCACTCCAGTAAAATACAGAGTCAATGTCTACTGTCGCAAGAGACCCCTTTACCCTTTCAGCAAGCCTTACCAATAGAACTGCAGCGCACAATTCCAATCTTGGAATTGTGACTGTCTTCATAGGCGAAACCTTCGACTTAGCCTGTAAAAGGCTAACAAAAACACCCTGGGCAGTCTCAACCCTCGAATACACAACCGCCGCATACGCCGTATTCGAGGCATCACAAAAGCAGTGCAGTTCGCACCTATGACCTCGAGACCAGTGAATCCACCTTGGCAACCGCAATCGGACCATCTCGGACAAAGATGAACGGTATTTCAACCACCTATCCCTTATGAACTCAGGAATATCCGCGTCCCAATCAAGCCCGTGCTCCCAAAGACTCTTAAACAAGGACTTCGCCACAACAGTGGATGGCGTTAACCATCCAAGTGGATCATACAGGCTAGCCGACTCAGAAAGAATAGACCTCTTGGTAATAGTGCATGAGTTGGTCTGATTAATTCCAAACGAAAAACAATCGTCTCTGATATTCCATTGAATACCCAAAGTCTTCACAATATTTTCACTTTCAAAATCAAGAATCAGAGAAGGATCCACAATATCCTTAGGAATAGCACCCAAAAGTTCAGCGCACCCAAAACATCAAAAATTCGGTTCGCGTTCATTGCCCTCAAAAGCATTGAATACAAACACTCTGTGCTGACTTAACGGGATGCATAAAAACCTATCTTGAGTTGTTATAAATGGAATGTGCTGGTTCGAGGCAATTTGCCAACTTCTGCAGTCGCTTGTTGCAATTGTTACTTGGTCCTCGCTTCTGCTATACACATCTTAAAACATCAATTGACTAAAAACCTAAAGCACTTCGAAAGAGAATGACCCTTGTCGCAAAATGAACACTTTGACTGGCTGGACTTCACAAATTTGCCCGAATGGACGGAAGCCCTCTTGGTCTGTGAACCACCCTTGGAAGACCTGGAAGTCGTCTGAACCTCAGAGAAAGTAAAATCATCATGGAGGGACTCAAGAGTCCTGAAGGTGGCCTCGAGAAACTCAAACATCTGGGCGCGGGTAGGAACCTCAGTCGATGACTTTAAAGATTGTTCCCAATCTCTTCTAGTCTGACAGTCCAACTTCTGAGCCACCAAATGAATCAATAACGGATCCCAACTATCGGTACATATATCCAAATTCTCCAACGAGGCAATACATTCTCTCGTGGAATCAAGCAACGTCTTTATCGACTGAAATCCACCATCCGACCTACTGACATTGAAAAGCCTGGTCACCAAATGGCCTACAATCATCCTCCTGTTATGATACCTGGATTCCAGCGTAGCCCACGCCGAGTCATAATTGGCCTCGGTTGCAGCAATCGTCCTAATCAAACTCGCGGCCTCCCCAGACAGAGAGCCCCTCAAGTAGTAAAATTTCTGAACTCTGGTAAGTGATTCGTTATTGTGGACAAGCGAGACGAAGATATCACGGAATGGAATCCATTCCATGTAATTTCCCGAAAACGAAGGAAGTGATATCTTTGGTAGCCTCGCCTCAACCCCCATCGTAGTGTCCGCACGACCGCTATGTGTGACGAAGGTGCTAGACAAAGGGTGAGAAGGAGTGGAAATGCGTGACAAAATGTCCATCAGCCGCCCTTTAAACGTGAAATATCGTTCCGAAAATTCAAAATACACATCCTCCCTTAAGTACGGGACAACAGATGCATCAATGGCATCATCATGAACTTTCTGCAATATCTCACAATGTTGACTCTCAAACACGTTAAACAAATCATCAATTCTCTGTGCAAGTGATTGTAAATAACCGGAGCCTAAATCACGACCCTGTCTCAATTCAAATCTTTCCTCATACTTCACCAAAACTGAAAGAGTGTCTCTTTGCATTTGAATATACTGATCAAGGGAAGTCATCTTTCCTTATTAACCAACACCAAGTTAGCACCAAACACGTCCCAATATAGAAGGCAAACGAGAAAAAAAAAAAAAAAAAAACAACAGCTCAAATCACAACCAGAACTCAGAACTTCAATAAAGAAAATATCAATCTTCAATAATTCCAAGATTATGTCCCGGGTTTCGGCACCAATTTATGTACGTAAAAGCAAAATTTCAAAAATACTAAGTTTCAAAAATGTTTATTCAGCAAGAAAAAATAAATTCTCTCATATCAAAAGCCTATATCAATCACAAGCAAATTAATGTCTGCGGAGCTATACTTATCGAATGATGTTATCAGCTTGAAGTCCAAAAAACAAGAGAGTCATTGGATTAACATTTGATTTGCTTAAGCCCAATAAGTTTCAATGTTTCGTCTATTGAGTGGTTTTAAAAATACATTACAACGGTCAAATATTCCAATCCATTCCAATTACACTTAGGCCTATTCTCAAAACAAACACAAATATTTAATAAATTAAATGTTTTCAAGTGAGCAATGGTTGGAAGTAAAGGCCTCAGTGTAGCAGTATTTACTGCATGTGCATCTCGGCTCATTTGAAGCATGGGTATGCTGATTAAGTCATAACTTCGGCTGTTGCTATGCAGAACCGATTGTGGTGAGCAAACGAAATGAATGCAAAATGTGGAGTAAAGGAGCAGTGAGAAAGAAATGCATTGGAATAATTAAAGTAAGTTGGGAGTACAAATCAAATACTATTAACATAATAAACGAGTGAGCAAAATACTATTTAGCATTAATAATGTTAAGTGTACATCAATGGTTTGGTTGTACCAAGTATAATGTTAAATATGTAGCTTCTGTTAGATGTTTTTGTTAAGGTTTTAAAGTAGAAAAAAAGGGAAAAATATAGCAAGGCAGACATCGTTAGGTAAAACTAATAAAATTACAAGTATATAAGAAAAGTTTATATGCAAAGGGAATAGTTATAAATTATATTTAATAGACGTTGGCAAGATGTTTTACTTTCGCCAACAGACTGAAAAACGTCAGAACCGATTTTCTCGAAATTTTCGAATATTGTGAAGGATGGTCTGGATGGAAATATAGGCTATATAACTTTTCGGTATCGGAAGGGGGACGGACCCTCTCCTTTATGCCAAAAACACAACCCAAAATCAAAGGCGGACCGATCGGGATAATATAGGTATCAAATGAAAGGTATTGGAGGGTAGAATACGAATATGGTATTAAAATTTTAGTCTTTGTACCCATCGGGCCGCCCCTCTAAAACGCCATTAGACCCGTTATGATTATATGATACTCGGTTGAACCGATTTTCTTAAAATTTTTATAGATTGTGTACGTTTGTCTGAAAAGAAACATAGGCTATATAATTTTTACATATCGGATGGAGGCGGACCCTCTCCTTTCCCGGAAAATAGCTACCCATATCGGAAAGTGGTTTGATGGGCATAATAAGGGTATCAATGAAATCTATTGGAACACGAATATGGTATTGAAATTTGGTTTCAAGTACCCAGCGGGGCCCCCCTCCCCACCCAACCCCAAAACCCCTTTAAACAGATATATTCGAAGTTCATGTCAATATGGGACTCAAATGAAAAGTAGTAGGCAGTAGATTACAAATATGGCATAAAACATTAGGTCCAAGTAATGGGAGATCGCCCACCCCCAAATACCCCCAAATGGGCATATTAGCCGACCATGGCTATATGGGACTCAAATGTAAGGTATTACGTAGATTACGAATATGATATTAAAATTTGCGTTCAAGTCTAGGTGGCGCTTTTCCTCCTAAAGATACGTCAAATGGGTTATTTGACCCATTATGACAATATGGGACTCAAATGAAAGGTATTTGAGAGTAGAAAACGAATTTGATAACCAATTTTGGAGCTAAGTGTTTTGGGGTACGGCCTAAAGCACCCCCTAAACTGAACTTCACTTCCATTTGGAATAAAGAACAAATTTGACATATATTTTCAGTGCAAAGTGCTCTTGGCCGCCCTAGCCCCAAAACACCCTCCAAACGGTTCATATTTACCGGCCATGGAAGTATGGGGCTCAAATTAAAAGGATTTGGAAGTGCAGCGCAAATTTGATATCCATATTTCAGTCGAAATGTCTGAGGTGCCATTCCTCCCCTAATGAGAATATTACCCTAAGGAAGAACATTATCACCAGGAACCGAGAAGGGGGAAATTCTCACACATCAATGAGTGCTTTCCGATTCAAGTTTAAAGGACCTTTTTTATAGTGGAGTCCATACGGCATCCCGCAGTGCGACACCTCTTTGGGGATTTTTTTTAAATGACCGTGCTTGGCATTGTTCCTCGCAAATGTCTCCAACATTAAGAGCGGATAAACGTAATAGAACACTACAAGTAAAATTTCAGTCAAATCGGGAAAAAATTGCGGCTCGTAAGAGCTAGAAGTCCAAATCGGAGATCGTTTTATAAGGTTGATATCTAATTCTGAACTGATATGGTAAATTTGTAGTCCCCAACGACCCAACTTAATAAGAAGTATCTGTGCAAAATTTCAAGCGGCTGGCTTACACGTTCGTCCCCTATAGTGATTTAGACATTCGGAGGGACCTGCGGACCGACGTGTCTAGAACGACTCGGAATGTCGAGACATTTAAGACTATATATACCTTATGGGGTCATAGATCAATATTTTGAGCTGTTCCCAAGGGAATCACTACATTGGTAAACACCCATCCTATGGTGCTGGGTATAAAGATGATTGATATTAAATTTTTACATAATTTTCCAAAAGGGATTTTGGCAACACATTTATTTCACACCCACTTCCATGTTAAAGCCAACATCATCTTTGCCCAACTCTGCCCATGCTGACCCCCAAACTTAGCAAATGACCAACCAACATTGGATATGTAGCACAGTGTATTCACATTATCCTATATCTGTCTGGACATACATATGTAGGTACGTTTGATAATGGTGATGACCCGAGAATAGTAGCAATTTTGTTTTACTAATGCAACATGGTAACCTAGTGCACAGGATAACGGCCAGAACATAGTGTGGTCTAGCCTAAACTCTACCCTGCTGGAGTCTGTGTATGCCACTATGTCACACAATGTGGCCTAAAGGCAAAGAACTCGTATCACATTTCCTGATACTTTTCCATCTCGGGGGGATGTGCTTGGTTTGTGTAATTAGTAAAGTATGCCTTTCATCACCCCTGGTGCTTGACACGTCTCACCAACACCACAAAACAGAAGAAACAAAAACAAAACTAGCACCGAAAATTCCTGTCAGTTGGTAGAAATCGTAGCATCAGAGTTCAGCATCATCATCGTCGTTATCAAAGTGAATAGAAGATATTATGACTCCAGTGACCCATGGTCCGGAGTACCACAACTATCATTACACATTTGAATTAAGGCAGCACATGAAATTTTAGCCAACAATTTGGAATGGCTTTAGGTATGGAAAACATGCAACTGCTTTGTATTTGACCCGAACCCACAATTTTAAATGACTTTAGTTTTGCACAAGTCTGCTACAGCCTTGTATTGGACCACTTGCTTTGGCCGAATTAAAGCATAATTGGAATTTTTATTTATTTTTTTTTTGTTGTTGTTGAAAATATAGGCAGAACTTTTTAGGTTTCTGCATCAATGAATTTTTTTGGTGTTTCTATAAAAAAGGTATTAAGTACTCACATGCAGGAATCCACGATTGAACACGGCGAGTAAGATAGCTTAACAGAAAAATAAAAGAAACCGGATTTTTATTTTTATAATCACCACCAAGGGACCGGTTCTTGGTCAATTTGGCATTACATTTGCAAATATCGATTTCCGACTCTGTAAAATATAAATACTCTTGATCCTAT
>NW_026739348.1:0-30987 GCF_963082655.1 Stomoxys calcitrans
ATCAGGAAATGATTCTAAGCCGATCGATATACTTTCAATGGGTATAGCTATAATCCTTATAACACAATGTACCAAAGAGGTGGTTTGGGGAACACTGGAAAAAAAATAAAAACAAGTAAGAGCGTGCTAAGTTCGGCCGGGCCGAATCTTATATACCCTCCATTATGGATCGCATCTGTCGAGTTCTTTGCGCAGTATCTCTCTTTAGGAAAACTAAGAATAATGAATATGGACGGAGGAGGAGTTATATCAAGTTATAGTCCGATTCGATTCGTCCGATTGGCTCAAGAAACAAAATCGGGAGATCGGCTTATATGGGAGCTGTGTCAAGCTATAAATCGATTCAACCATATTACACACGTATGTTGAAGACCATGGGAGAATCCGTTGTACAAAATCTGTGCCAAATCGGATGAGAATTGCGCTCTCAAGAGGCTAAAGAACTCAAGATCCCAGATCAGTTAATATGGCAGCTACATCAGGGTATGGACCGATTTGGACCATACTTCGCATAAATGTTGGAAGTTGATACCAAAACACCACGTGCAAAATTACAGCCAAATCGGATAGGAATTGCGCCTTCTAAAAGCTCAGGAAATCAAGACTCAAGATCGGTTTACATATCAGCTTTATCAGATTATGGACCTATATCAGGTTATGATATCAAAATACTATGCGCAAAATTCCAGTCAAATTGGATGAGAATTGCGTCCACTAGAGGCTAAAGAAGTCAAGACCCAAGATCGGTTCATATGGCAGCTATATCAGGTTATGGACCGATTTCAACCATACTAAGCCATACGTTAGAAGTGATATCAAAACATCGTGAGCAAAAGTTCAGTCAAATCGGACGAGAATTGCGCCCTCTAGAGGCCCAAGAAGTCAAGACCCAAGATTGGTTTATATGACAGCTATATTAAAACATGGACCGACTTGACCCATTTAGAATCCCAACCGACCTACACCAATAAGAAGTTTTTGTGCAAAATTTCAAGCGGCTAGCTATACTCCTTCAAAAGTTAGCTTGCTTTCGACAGACAGACGGACGGACGGACATGGCTAGTTCAACTGAAAATGTCACGACGATCAAGAATATATATATACTCTATGGGGTCTTAGACGCATATTTCGAGGTGTTACAAACAGAATGACGAAATTAGTATGTTCCCATCCTATGGTGGAGGGTATAAAAATGACCCAAAATTTAAGATTTTTCCTTATTCGTAGGACTTACAACTGAAAACAAACCCAAGGAACCAAATTGAACCAAAATGATTTGTTCTTACTTTACTTCAAATATGACTGCCCAACTATTATTTTTGAAAAAATAATTTTGTAAAATAAGCATCTAAACCTAAAACAAGTTAGTGCGTGCTAAGTTCGGCCGGGCCGAATCTTATATACCCTCCACCATTGATCGCATGTGTCGAGTTTTATGCGCGGTATCTCTTTTTAGACAAACATAGAATATTGAATAAAAACTGTTCTGCTATTGGAGCTATATCAAGTTATAGTCCGATTCGGACCATAAATGAATGATGAACCTTGTAGAAGTCATTGTGTAATATTACAGTTCATTCGGATAAGCATTGCGCATTGGAGGGACTCAAGAAGCGAAATCGGGAGATAGGTTTATATGGGAACTGTATAAAGCTATTAATCGAATCAGACCATATTAGAAAAATATGTTTAAGGTCATGAGAGAAGCCGTGGAACAAATTTTCAGCCAAATCGGTTGTGAATTGCGCGCTCTATTGGCTCAAGAATTTAAGATCTAAGATCGGTTTATATGAAAGCTATACCAGATTATGAACCGATTTGAATTATACTCAGCGCAGTTGTTGAAAGTGATACCAAAACTCTACGTGCAAAATTTGAGTTAAATCGGGCGAGAATTGCGCCCTCTAGAGGCTCAAGAAGTCAAGACCCAAGATCGGTTTATATGGCAGCTATATCAAAACATGAACCGATGTAAACGTTACTTAGCGTAGTTGTTGGAAGTGATACCAAAACAACACGTGCAAAATTTCAATAAAATCGGATAAGAATTGTGCCCTCTAAAGGCTCAAGAAGTCAAGATGTCAAAACCCAAGATCGGTTTATATCAAAACATGGACCGATTTGGCCCATTTACAATACCAACCGACCTACACTAATAAAAAGTATTTGTGCAAAATTTCAACCGGCTAACTTTACTCCTTCGAAAGTTAGTGTGCTTTCGACAGACAGACGGACGGACGGACATGGCTAGATCGACTTAAAATGATGTGACGATCAAGAATATATATATACTCTATGGGGTCTTAGACGAATACTTCGAGGTGTTACAAACAGAATGACGAAATTGGTATACCCCCATCCTATGGTGGAGGTTATAATTAACCGTTAAGCACGCTCCTATTTGTAAGGTTATTTTAAGTCTTTAACTACTGTCTTGTGCCCAAGGTAAATTTTTTACCAGTCAACGATATTTTGATCTTCAGTTTAAATTTTTGACTTTGATAACAAGTGGAAAAACTAAGGAAGGTATATATTCTTACCAAAGAAAACGTTTATTTAAAAAGTTGGAAAATTGATCATCTTTAAATTAAGTTCGGTGGTCTTTGACTCGAATCATTAAAATTAGGACATTAATTTTGTCATAGTATAAAAATCGTGAAAAATGGAATTGCAAAGAATATAGGTCTTTTTAGTAGCTATATCTAAGAATTAACCGATCTGAACCATATACAACATGGATGTCGAAAAGCCTAACATAAGTCAATGTGTCAAATTTCAGTTAAATCGGATTATAAATGTCTTTTTTTGGGGCCAAGACTTTAAATCGAGAGATCGGTTTATATGGCAGCTATATGCAAATCTTGATCGATGTAGACCAAATTGCAGAAATATGTGGAGGGGCTTAACTCAGCTCTTTGTCCCAAATTTCGGCATCATCGGACAATAAATGCGCCTTTTATGGCCCCAAAACCTAAAACCGAGAGATCGGTCTATATGGCAGCTATATCCAAATCTGAACCGATCTGAGCCATATTGACGGACGATGTCGAAGGGGCTAACACAACTCACTGTCCAAAATTTCAGCAAAATCGGATAATAAATGTAGCTTTTATGGGTTTATGACCCTAAATCGGAGGATCGGTCTATACGGCAGCTATATCCAAATCTGAACCGAACTGAGCCATATTGACGGAGGACGTCGAGGGGCCTAAGACAAATCACTGTCCCAAATTTGAGCAAAATCGGGTAATAAATGTAGCTTTTATGGGCCTATGACCCTAAATCGGAGGATCGGTCTATATGGCAGCTATATCCAAATCTAAACCGATCTGGGCCAAATTGACGGAGGATGTCGAAGGGCCTAACACAACTCACTGCCCCAAATCTCAGAAAAATACGATAATAAATGTGGCTTTTATTGGCCTAAGACCCTAAATCGGAGGATCGGTCTATATGGCAGCTATATCAAAATCTAAACCGATCTGAGCCATATTGACGGAAGATGTCAAAGGTCCTAAGACAACTCACTGTCCCGAATTTCAGCAACATCGGATAATAAATGTGGCTTTTATGGGCCTTAGGAGGATCGGTCTATATGACAGCTATATCCTAATCTAAACCGATCTGAGCCAAATAGAAAAAGGATGTCAAAGGGCCCAACACAACTCACTGTCCCAAATCTCAGAAAAATCCGATAATAAATGTGGCTTTTATGTCCCTAAGACCCCAAATCGGAGGATCGGTCTATATGGTAGCTATATCAAAATCTAGGCCGATCTGAGCCATATTGACGGAAGATGTCAAAGGGCCTAAGACAACTCACTGTCCCGAATTTCAGCCAAATCGGATAATAAATGTGGCTTTTATGGGCCTATGACCCTAAATAGGCGGATCGGGCTATATGGCAGCTATATCCAAATCTGGTCCGATCTGAGCCAAATTGACGGAGGATGTCGAAGAGCCTAACACAACTCACTGTCCCAAATTTCGGACAATAAATGTGGCCTTTATTGGCGTAAGACCCTAAATCGGCGGATCGGTCTAGATGGGCGCTATATCAAGATATAGTCCGATATAGCCCATCTTCGAACTTAACCTGCTTATGGACAAAAAAAAGAACCTGTGCAAAATTTCAGCTCAATATCCCTATTTTTGAAGACTGCAGCGTGATTTCAACAGACAGACGGACGGACATGTCTAGATCGTCTTAGATTTTTACGCTGATCAAGAATATATATACTTTATAGGGTCGCAAATGGATATTTCGATGTGTTGCAAACGGAATGACAAAATGAATATACCCCCATCCGTCGGTGGTGGGTTTAAAAATGAACTTCGATTAATGATAATTAATTAATTATTTTAGTCAAGCTACAAACACAAATTTGATTGTGTTATAACACTTGCACTTCATTTTTATTTGCATTTATAAATGAATTAGATAAAATCACTTTTTTATACCCTCCACCATAAGATGGGGGGTATACTAATTTCGTCATTCTGTTTGTAACTACTCGAAATATTCGTCTGAGACCCCATAAAGTATATATATTCTTGATCGTCGCGACATTTTATGTCGATCTAGCCATGTCCGTCCGTCTGTCTGTCGAAAGCACGCTAACTTCCGAAGGAGTGAAGCTAGCCGCTTGAAATTTTGCACAAATACATCTTATTAGTGTAGGTCGGTTGGTATTGTAAATGGGCCATATCGGTCCATGTTTTGATATAGCTGTCATATAAACCGATCTTGGGTCTTGACTTCTTGAGCCTCTAGAGTGCGCAATTCTTATCCGATTGGAATGAAATTTTGCACGACGTGTTTTCTTACGATATCCAACAACTGTGCAAAGTATGGTTCAAATCGGTCCATAACCTGATATAGCTGCCATATAAACCGATCTTGGGTCTTGACTTCTTGAGCCTCTAGCGTGCGCAATTCTTATCCGATCAGAATGAAATTTTGCACGACGTGTTTTGTTATGATATCCAACAACTGTGCCAAGTATGGTTCAAATCAATTCATAACCTGATATAGCTGCCATATAAACCGATCTTGGGTCTTGACTTCTTGAGCCTCTAGAGGGCGCAATTCTTATCCGATTGGAATGGAATTTCGCACGACGTGTTTTGTTATGATACCCAACAAGTGTGCCAAGTATGGTTTAAATCGGTTTATAACCTGATATAGCTGCCATATAAACCGATCTTGGGTCTTGACTTCTTGAGCCTCTAGAGGGCACAATTCTTATCCGATTTGAATGAGTTTTTGCACGAAGTATTTCGTCATAATATCCAACAACTGTGCCATGTATGGTTGAAATCGGTCCATAACCTGATATAGCTGTCATATAAACAGATCTGGGGATTTGACTTCTAGAGGGCGCAATTCCTATCCGATTTGGCTGAAATTTTGCATGACGTATTTTATTTTTACTTTCAACAACTGTGTCAAATAAGGTTCAAATAGGTTCATAACCTGATATAGCTGCCATATAAACCGATCTGGGATCTTGACTTCTTGACCCCTAGAGGTCGCAATTATTATCCGATATGCCTGAAATTTTGTACGATGGATCCTCTCATGACCATCAACATAAGCGTTTATTATGTTCTGAATCGGTCTATAGCCCGATACAGGTCCCATATAAATCGTTCTCTCTATTTTACTTCGTGAGCCCCAATGGGCGCAATTCTTATACGAATTGGCTGAAATATTACACAGGTCTCCAACATATAATTTAATTGTGGTCCGAACCGGACCATATCTTCATATCGTTTTAATAGCAGAGTAACTCTTTTCTCATATCCTTTTTAGCCTAAGAAGAGATGCCGGGAAAAGAACTCGACAAATGCGATCCATGGTGGAGGGTATATAAGATTCGGCCCGGCCGAACTTAGCACGCTTTTACTTGTTTTAATTTAAAGATGAGTTATTATCTCTATTCTTTAACTCATTTTAATACCCAGTCACTATAGGATGGGGGTATACTCACGTTGGAGCATGACAAAGGAAATGCTCCAACGTGTATTAGGTTCTTTGCCTATCCTAGTCTTCCGACAATTTATAAAGTCGGTAAATGGTTCCAGTAGTTGATATGGTCCAGCCCAGAATATTTGTTCCGGGTCGTCCAAGGCTCCTGAATTAAGGCAATATGAATCTTGTCCATGCTGATTTTCTCCATCAGAGCGTGTGTAGCAGTCTCGCTCCGGTGAAGCTTTATCTGGATTACCTCAATCATTGGTCCTCCAGTAAATGGGTATCTTGGGAGTAGGTGATGGTCTCATCGTCTGCTGAATGTTCTTTAGACTGCATTGACTTCTTCGTCGTATTAGGTTCTTTGCCTATCCTAGTCTTCCGACTATTTATAAAGTCAGTAATGGTTCCATCGTCGGGTCCCCGTTCGTTAGGCTGTATTGAGTTTTCATTCCCTGTACTGTCTGATGTTTACAAGGATCTTCGCCTATCATAGTCTTCCAAATCTTAGTAAATGGGTTTCTTGGGAGTAGGTGATGGTACCGTCATCGGCTCCCTGTTCGTTAGGCTGCATTGAGACTCCTGTCGCTGTCTGCCTAATATTTCAATATTAGGATCTCTACCTATCCCAGTGTTCCGAATCTTAAAGTCGGTGATGGGTCTCTCGCCACTTCACTGCCTGATATTTTAGTATTAGGATCATTGCCTATCCTAGAGTATCTAATATTGAGAGAGGCCGTGATTGTCTCGTTGTCAGCCCCCTGCTCGTTGGGCGGTGTTGAGTCACCTGCCACTGCACGACCTGATGTCTCGAAATGAAAATTTCTGCCTATCCTAGTCTTCTCAATCTTGAAGAAGACTGCTTTGCTCCCGTAGTGCGCCATGCCTTTAGTCTTAGCCAAACTCGTCACGGAGACTTGATCAATGCCAACCACAAGGAGAGTTCCTTCCTCCAACTCGTCCCTGTGGAAGACCTCTCACTTATCTGCGACCAAACCTTAGTTTTGCTTGCCGTAGATCACCGATGATCTGGTGGAATCTTACCGGATGCACAGCCGATATTGATAACTGCATAAGTCAGTTCATCTCTGTTGTGCTTCATTGCCACTCTGGCTGCCTTGGTTTTTCCCAGAGTACTTGAAAGCGGGGAGCTCTTTTTCTTCTTCAGGATTTTATAAATGTTATGCTTAGGGAGATCTGATTCTTTTTCCAGCTTTCGTAGAAGTGATAGGAATGTCTGTTGTATCCCTTCCAGCATCCTGCCAGTACATACTCCTCTGTCTCCTTCGTCGTGCACCGGATCGCTTTCTCGGTCTACTTGTGAGCTTAGCAAAACCACCGCGCACTTCTGTCGTCTTCCCGATGCCCTCATCTTTCCATTCGGTTGCGATGACTGTTTCGATGACACCGTCGCTGTCTGAATCCGAGTCAGTAACACCACCTTTATTTAAAGGGTGGAGACGAAATGTGCATCCCTCTGGTTTATCCTTCTCTTCCTCATTAATTAGTCTGACGATTAGTTGTGCGCTTGAAGAATAACTCTCGACTACAGGTGCCAAGCCACCCACACCTATAGGATGGGAGGACAACTCTTCTTGGGCCTCTGGAAGCCACAATTTTCACCCGACTTGGAATTTTGGACATAGTGTTCTGTTATAGCTTCCAACAACTGTGCCATGTACAGTTGTAATCGATTTACATCCTGATATAGCACCCATATAAACCGATCTCCCGATTTGACTTCTTGAGCCCCTGTGAACCGCAATTTGTGTCCGATTTGGCTGAAATTTTGCTCTTAGTGTTCTGTTATGACTCTCAACGACTGTGCTAAGTACGGTCCAAATAGACCATTAACCAAATATTTCTACCATATTCCCAAGATACGGCCCGGCCGAACTTAGCACGCTTTTACTTGTTACTATTCATTTAGACAATTTGGATATATTTACTGCAAAAAGCCATGGCAACTTGTAGTTATGATTTGCGCATAACAAGTAAAAAGGCGTCAAGTTCGGCCGGGCCGAACTTTGGATACCCACCACCTCGGCTACATATGTAAACCACCTTTCATCAAAATCCGGTGAAAATTGCATAAGTTATGTCCCATAGCAGTTATATCGAAATATGTTCAGATTTGGACCAAATATTAATAAGTACAAGTTATTGTTCAATTGTGTATAGTAAAATATTGGTCTTTTTAGTAGCTATATCTAAAAATAAACCGATCTGAACCATATACGACACGGATGTCGAAAAGCCTAATATAAGTCACTGTATCAAATTTCAGTTCAATCGGATTATAAATGCGCCTTTTATGGGGCCAAGACTTTAAAGCGAGATATCGGTCTAAATTTCAGCTATATCCAAATCTGGACCGATTTTGGTCAAGTTGCAGAAAAATTTCTATAAGGCTAGCAAAACGCAAAATTAAATGGAGAAAAAAAAATTAAATGGAGAAATCGGTTTATATGGCAGCTATATTCAAATCTGGACCAATCTGCGCCAAATTGAGTAAGGACGTCGAAGGGCCTAACACAACTCGCTGTCCCACATTTCAGCGATTTCGGACAATAAATGCGCTTTTTATGGCCCCAAAACCTAAAACAAAGAGATCGGTCTTTGCCAGCTTTATCCACATCTGAACCGATCTGAGCCAAATTGAGGAAGGATGTCGAAGGGCCCAACACAACATACTGTGCGGAATTTCAGCGAAGTCGGATAATAAATGTGGCTTTTATGGGCCTAAGACCCTATATCAGAGAAACGGTCTATATTGCAGCTATATACAAATCTGAACCGAATGTGTGCAAAGTTTCAGCTCAATATCTCTATTTTTAAAGACTGTAGCGTAATTTAAACAGACAGACGGACAGACTGACGGACATGTCTAGATCGTCCTAGATTTTTACGTTGATCAAGAATATATATACTTTATAGGGTCGGAAATGGATATTTCGATGTGTTGCAATATGTGACAAAATGTGTTTTGATGTGTGACAAAATGAATATACCCACATCCTTCGGTGGTGAGTATAACAAGTAAAAGCGTGATAAGATCGGCCGGGTAGAATTATATACCATCCATCATAGACGCATGTGTCTAGTTTTTTTTTTACCGATATCTCTTTTTAGGCAAGAAGGGATAAAAGAAAATAATTGCTTTAATATCGGAGCTATATCAAGCTATGGTTCATTTCAGACTATAATTGATTTGAATTTTGGAGACCATAGTATTGGGTTGCCTAAAAAGTAATTGTAATTTTTTAAAAGAAAGTAAATGCATTTTTAATAAAACTTAGAATGAACTTTAATCAAATATATAGTTGCCATTTTGTTCGATAACCTTTTGCCATCTTCCTGGCAAATTTAGTATTCCACGCTCATAGAACTTCTGGCCTTTATCTGCAAAAAACTGAACCAAGTGCGTTTTTATAGCCTCATTATTGCCGAAAGTTTTACCATTTAAGGAGTTCTGCAAAGATCGAAATAAATGGTAGTCTGATGGTGCAAGGTCAGGGCTATATGGTGGATACATCAAAAGTTCCCAGCCAAGCTCACTCAGTTTTTGGCGAGTGACCAAAGATGTGTGCGGTCTAGCGTTGTCCTGGTGGAATATGACACCTTTACGATTGACCAATTCTGGTCGCTTCTCCTTGATGGCTGTATTCAATTTGTCCAATTGTTGACAGTAAACATCCGAATTAATCGTTTGGTTCCTTGGAAGCAGCTCAAAATATACTACACCCTTCCAATCCCACCAAAGAGACAGCATAACCTTCTTTTGGTGGATATCAGCCTTTGAAGTGGTTTGAGCTGGTTCACCATGCTTGGACCATGATCGTTTTCGACTAACGTGGTTGTAAACATCCATTTTTCATCTCCAGTTATGATTCGTTTTAAAAACGGATCGAATTCATTGCCTTTAAGGTGCATATCACAAGCGTTGATTCGGTTTGAATTTCTTTCAATACATGTGGTACCCAAATATCAAGCTTTTTCACCAGTCCAAGACTTTTTATGTAATAATGAACGGTTGATTTTGGTATATTTAACTTCTCTCCTATCTCACGCTCAGTTACATGACGATCCAATTCGATTAATGCTTAAAATTTGCTTAAAATTTGTCAACGCCGTCTATATGAAAAATCAGCAATTACTTTTTGGGCAACCCAATAGAAGTCATTGTGTAAAATTTCAGCCAATTCGAGTAAGAATTGCGCCTTTAAAGGGCTCAGGAAGTAAAATAGAGAGATCGGCTTTTATGGAAGCTGTATCGGGTTATAGACCGATACAGACAATATTTAATATATATAGGTTTAAGTCATGAGAGAAGCCGTTGTACAAAATTTCAGCCAAATCGGATAATAACTACGCACTTTAGAGGCTCAAGAAGTCAAGATCCCAGATCGGTTTTCAAGGCAGCTATATCAGGTTATGGAACGATTTTAACCAAACTTAGCACATTTGTGGGAAGTCATAACAAAATACCTCACCTCAATAATACTCAATTGTGCCCTCTAGTGGCTCAAGAAGTCAAAATCCCAGATCGATTTATATGGCAGCTATATCAAAACATGGACCGATTTGGTCCATTTACAATCCCAACCGACCTACACTAATAAGTATTTGTACAAAATTTCAAGCGGCTAGCTTTACTCCTTCGAAAGTTTGCATTGCGTGAAAGTAAGCTTAAAATTCTGCAACGAAGTGTTATTTATTAATAATTCAAAAACAATTCAATTTCTGTATATGAACTAATTGCGTTTTTACGAAAATAGGATATGTTCCCATAATTAAGCAAATTTTCATTACAGAAGAGAAAATTTTCATAAAGTGTATGAACATTTTTATACCAATTTTGAGTAAATTTTTAAGTACATAATATGATACCCTTTTTCAGTGTATATATCCTTGTTCCTCTTGACATTCTGAATCGATTTAGCGGTGTCCATTCATTTTCATTCTGTTAAAATCACTCTAATTTTCAAGGGAGTAAAGTTGGGTTCTTGAAATTTCGCACAAATACTTCCAATCACTGTAGATCGGTTGAAATTGTAAATGGGTCATATAGGTAAATTTTTTGATGAAGATGCCGTATAAACCGATCTCTGGTCGTTTAAGGCTATAGAGGGCGCAATTCTTATCCGACTTGGCTAAAATTTCGCATGGGGTGTTCTGTTATAACTTCCAATAACTGTGCCAAGAATGAACCAAACCGATTTGGCTGAAATTTCGAACAAGGTGTATTATTTTGATTTCCAACAGCCGTGCTCGAATTATCTTCTTTTTAACCAAATCTGTGCCAATTTTTATCGAAATTAGTTGATCAGAACATTTTGTCTTTATTACAAAAACGGCTGCCTCAAATGGTCTGAAAAAAGGCAAATGACATAAACCAAAGTTTACTGGCAATATTTTTTTTGCAACTGCTGGTTTCAGTAATACTTTTAGCTTTAGTTTCCCATACTGCTAACGTGGATTGTTAGAACTCTTTGTGTTCTAACATTGCTTTATGTGTAGTTGTACTAACATGAAATTTTAAAGTACTGCTAATTAAAATTGTTGCGAATGCAACCTCTTCTTCAAACCTCTTGATAACTTTAAGCAGTTCAGTATAATGTAAGACACAAGTGGATAGTACTTGAAACATGTTTCCAACATTTTCTGTTTAAAGTTCAGTAATCAAGAGGAATTTGCTCACTTCATAAACATAAATCCCCTTGAGATAACTTTTGCAGTTAAATCAATATGTGGTGAATAAGAAACGTCTAAGGTGCAGCATGACTGATTACATGGCATACTACCGAGAACAAGTTAAAATATGGACAACTCCATGATAATGTCCTTTATGTAAGGTTCAGGTATGAGTTTTCCAAGCGAGATTGTGTCAAATCATAAACTACTTGCAAAAGTTCGACTGGTGCAAACCCTATAATGATATTCAATCAATATTGTTTGAAATCTGAATTTTCATTTGTAGTGCACATATGTTCATTCTTAACTTTTTCAATGGTAAACATAACCTTTTTAAATTTATTATAGACTTTAGTCACAGAGGTAAGGACAATTGAGCAAACATGTAAAGAACTAATAGGAAGAGCAAAATACAGTAAAGAGTTTGTTCACTCTTCTCCTTGTTTTTGTCACCAATATCATTATATCACCCAATGAGAAAAAATGGCTACTCTTTACTTCTCAAACTTGATAACATTTTATCCATTCAACACATGTGTGTATATATGCAACTTTAAATAACGTCACAGCCAACCCATACATCGGAACCCATGGGAAATAATCTGATACTAGTGCATGGCTATGTAATGGAACTTATAAGGATATGCTTCATCGTCAATATTCTTTTATGGTGAGGTATGTATGTGAGCTCATGTGGGGATAATGCAAAAGATTGCAACACATGGGTTACAGTTTACTGAAATGTCCAGAATAAAAAATAAATAAACTGATTTATAAAATACTAAGTAGTATTTGGATTTATTTTACAGATATCTCTTTGCTATTTTAGCAAACAAATATCACATGAACTCAAATTAAAGTTTACTCAAACCCAAAGATTTTGTCCTTTACTGTAGGATTTTGGTAATGATTTCGAGCCACATATATGCAACTTATAAACAAGGATAGCGTAGCGATAGCGGATAGGACATAGTGTGGATATAAACCAAGTACACGTAATTTGTATCCTTAACAAAAAGAAATGAATACTGGATTAGGTTTGGTTAGATTAGGTTGAAAAGAGGGTGCAGATATTAATCCGCCCCATGCCACTTTGGACATACACCTAAGCCAGTAATCCGCTTGTTGTATGCTCTTAAAACTATAAAGTAACCTCTTAAATTAAAATTTTAAGTTAGGAATCCGTTCTACTTACAAAATCCTTAATTGTTTTTAATAACACTCTCCTAAATAGGTTTATGTGTGGTATTGTGTCTCCACCTAAGTGCCGGTATCTGTTACACGCGAATGGCGGCAATGACAAAGGAAATACTCCAACGTTTCATCATCTTCCCCGCATGCCCTACACATACTATCACTTGCCGCACCGATTTTACATACAGCGGTCAAAAAAAGTATTCATCATTAGCAAAATTGATAATAAATTCACTTATTTTGGGTAATTGAAGAAAATTTAAAGTAAACAAATAATGCAGTTTTATGCAATAGTTTATTTTTCGTAATATGTTTTAAAATAAATTCAAACAAGTAAAAGCGTGCTAAGTTCGGCCGGGCCGAATCTTATATACCCTCCACCATGGATCGCATTTGTCGAGTTTTCTTCCCGGCATCTCTTCTTAGGCAAAAAAGGATATAATAAAAGATTTGCGCTGCTATTAGAGCGATATCAAGATATGGTCCTGTTTGGACCACAATTAAATTATATATTGGAGACCTGTGTAAAATGTCAGCCAATTCGAATAAGAATTGCGCTCTTTGTGAGCTCAAAAAGTAAAATAGA
Source organism: Stomoxys calcitrans (assembly GCF_963082655.1). Taxonomy (NCBI): domain Eukaryota; kingdom Metazoa; phylum Arthropoda; class Insecta; order Diptera; family Muscidae; genus Stomoxys; species Stomoxys calcitrans. The sequence goes on from NW_026739348.1 coordinate 13,449, forward strand.
GAGATCGATTTATATGGGAGCTGTATCGGGCTATGGACCGATTCAGATCATAATACACACGTATGTTGATGGTCATGAAAGAATCCGTCGTACAAAATTTCAGGCAAATCGGATAATAATTGCGACCTTTAGAGGCTCAAGAAGTCAAGATCCCAGATCGGTTTATATGGCAGCTATATAAGGTTTGAATTTGAACCATATTCGGCACAGTTGTTGGATATCATAACAAAATACTACGTGCCAAAATTCATTCAAATCGGATAGGAATTGCGCCCTCTAGAGGCTCAAGAAGTCAAGACCCAAGATCGGTTTATGGACCGATTTGGTCTTGACTTAAGGTTATGAACCGATTTGAATCATACTTGGCACAGTTGTTGGATATCGTAACAAAACACGTCGTGCAAAATTTCATTCCAATCGGATAAGAATTGCGCACTCTAGAGGCTCAAGAAGTCAAGACCCAAGATCGGTTTATATGGCAGCTATATCAGGTTATGGACCGATTTGAACCATACTTGGCACAGTTGTTGGATATAATAACGAAACACGTCGTGCAAAATTTTATTCCAATCGGATACGAATTGCGCACTCTAGAGGCTCAAGAAGTCAAGACCCAAGATCGGTTTATATGGCAGCTATATCAGGTTATGGACCGATTTGAACCATACTTGGCACAGTTGTTGGATATCATAACAAAACACGTCGTGCAAAATTTCATCCCAATCGAATAAGAATTGCGCACTCTAGAGGCTCAAGAAGTCAAGACCCAAGATCGGTTTATATGGCAGCTATATCAAAACATGGACCGATATGGCCCATTTACAATACCAACCGACCTACACTAATAAGAAGTATTTGTGCAAAATTTCAAGCGGCTAGCTTTACTCCTTCGGAAGTTAGCGTGCTTTCGACAGACAGACGGACGGACGGACGGACGGACGGGCAGACGGACGGACATGGCTAGATCGACATAAAATTTCACGACGATCAAGAATATATATACTTTATGGGGTCTCAGACGAATATTTCGAGTAGTTACAAACAGAATGACGAAATTAGTATACCCCCCATCTTATGGTGGAGGGTATAAAAATAAATTTAATTAGCGCAAAAAATGCAATTTTATATAATAACACCAAAAACCGAACAAAAAAAGTATTCATCATTGATGTGCTATCATCAAAGTCAAATTCAAATATTATTTGGGAATCCCCCTTTATCTGTTTTATTTAGTAAAGGAGGCTTTGCCCTTGACAGCAAATATTTAATTTCATTGAAAATATAGTTTTTGTCAAAATGGGTCTTAAGCAAAACGAGGTTTCTGATGAGGTAAAAGTTTTGATAATAAAACACCACAGGAATGGTTTAACTCAAAAAACTATCAGTGAAATATTAAATAGACCACGATCTACTATACAATCCATCATCAGAAAGTGGACAGAAACGAAAACTGTTGACAATAAACCAAGATCTGGTCGACCAAAAGCACTCCCAGTTGGAGATGTGCGTTGGCTAGTGCGGCAAGTTCAGAAAACTCCGAAGACAAATGCGACCATTCTTCGTAAAAACACTATGGAATATTTAGGGAAGGAAGTTACTACACAAACAATTCGAAATACACTCAAAAGGCATAGTTACAGAGGAAGAACTGCACGTAAGAAGCCCTTTATAAATAAAATAAACCGAGTGAAAAGGCTAAACTTCGCAAAAATGTATGTAAAACAGCCCGAATCATTTTGGAAAACAGTCATTTTTTCAGACGAGAGCAAGTTTAATCTTTTTGGGTGCGATGGAAAGGTCATAGTGTACAGAAAACCAAATACAGAGCTTGAAGAACGAAACACAGTTGCTACTGTAAAACATGGTGGAGGTGGTTTAATGGTTTGGGGGTGTATGGCGGCTTCAGGAGCGGGAAATCTTGAAATTATTAATGGAGTAATGGATCATAAGTATTACATTGACATTTTAAAGAGGAATTTAAAAGATAGTGCTGTAAAACTTGGGCTTGGTAATAACTTTCAATATTATCAAGATAATGACCCCAAACATTCTGCTTTAAATACCAAGATGTGGATGCTGTATAACTGCCCCAAAGTCATTAAAACTCCTCCTCAAAGTCCCGACTTGAACCCAATTGAACATCTTTGAGAACGCTCAATTTTTCGAGCAAGAGTCAAATGCAACAGGTGATAATGGAGGAATGGACTAATATAGACCAAAATATAACCGCTAAATTAGTCCAATCGATGTCAAACCGTTTAAAAGAAGTTATAAGACGCGATGGTCGAATAACAAAGTATTAATTTTTTTAAATTATGTTATTTATTTTTTTGTTTTTTTGCAATGATGAATACTTTTTTTGTTTAATTTTTTGTGTTCAGCTGTAAAATGGCCCTTTTTGTTCCAATAAATACTATTTTTTTCTTTAAAAACAATGAAATTGTGTACATATATATCACACAAGCACTACTGCATCATTAGTTTAATATGTTTTTATTCCAATTGTCTTTTGTAGACTTATTAAAAAAAAAACATTGAATGATGAATACTTTTTTTGACCGCTGTAAGTAAGCCCGTAGTCCTATGTGTCCCATTATGATACCAATAGCTATACTGAACTTCTTCTTACTTCCTTTCAGTAATAGCCTCCTCTTCTCACGATCTGGATCCCCCCCATAGCATTTTCGCGGTCCTACACACCGTTTCGCTGTTCCACAATGTTGCATGCGCATTCATCGCCCACTCCCGTTAACTCGGACTGTGTCGACCCGAAAGGATTCGGGTTAACCAAGATTATTGACGGCAGTCCTCTGGCCTTCACCGCCAAATCGTCTGCCCTTTCATTTCCCGTTATGGCCCGGCACCCAATCAATGCGGATTTTGCATTCCTCTGATAAGGCGTTAATATCTTTCTTACACTGCAAGACTGTTCGAGACATTACGTCCTGGTTATAATTGCCCTTATGACAATTTTACTGTCGGTAAAGATGTTCGTACTCGACACCACTTTACGCATTCCGTGATCGGCCGGATTTTCGCCTGCAAGACCGTATTATGGTTAGATCGTCTAAAACTGATCTCAGTCCCTGGGTTATCAATTTAGACCCCCAGGCGCAGTCTGTCTTCTAGCTTGGATCAATCCAGATTGCAATACTAGGGTTCCGTCAATCCAAGACTGTGCTGATGGCAGCAGTACCTCGCGCTCGACTTCAAGGTTGATCTCAGGTATCCGATCAGAAACCTCTTCCCTTCCTTCCAGGTTTCCTATCGTCGCCTCGATTATACCGCGATGGCATGAGCTGCTCCCATCCTCAATACATTCTCCCATCGCCTTAAGTCTCATTGCTGCAGTGGCTACCTCACACTTAATCGGTATGTCAATGGGCCGGATATCAAGAATAGTCTCCAGTGGCCCTCATCGCTCCGCCTAAGCTAATACAACACGTTCTCTGAACCTGTTGTTTGGTCTTTATGTTGCACTTTTTCTCGAACATAAGGTCCTTATGTAGCAGACGGGTTCAAATCCTTCCTCAGTCAGCATCCGTAATAGGTCATTTATGGTGATCACCCATAGGAGTGGCGATAAAATGCCCAACTTTGGCGTTCCTTATGCCACTTTCTCTTATATTTTTACCATGGGACACACAATTTATCCACCTGTTCCTTAGCATATGGTTTATCTAGTCTCTAAGGACCGGGTCCACCCGGTACTGGTCTAAGGAATGGATTAGTGTTTCGGTCCGCACATTGTTAAAAGCTCCCTTGATTTCAATGCATACCGCCAGGGTGTACGTTTTGTCATCGAAGAATTCTTCTGTTTTATGTACAACCTCGTGTAGAGCAGTGTAGAGCAGATGATCCCATCGACTGCTTCCTGTTCTTTAGACTGAATTGACTTTCCTGTCGCTGCACTACCTGATGTCATCATTTTAGGTTCTTTGCCTAGTCTAGTCTTCCGACTCTTTATAATGTCGGTAATTGTTCCATCGTCGGGTCTCTGTTCGTAAAGCTGTATTGGGTTTCCATTCCCTGTACTGGGTGACGTTTCAATACTAGAATCTTTGCCTGTCTTAGTTTTCCAAATCTTAAGTAAATGGGCTTCTTGGGACTAGGTGATGGTACCATCATCGGCTCCCTGTTCGTTGGGTTGCATCGCTGCGCTGTCTAATCTTTCAATATTAGGATCTTTTTCTATTCCAGTATTCCGAATATTGATGCCGGTGATGGCTCCGTATACGGGTTCCTATGTGGGTAGGCTGGGTTGGGTCTAGGCTGGGTTAGGTCTATCACCACTGCACTGCCTGATATTTTAGTATTAGCATCTTTGTTTATCCTAGCCTATCCAATATTGAGAGAGGCCGTGATTGTCTCGTTGTCGGACCCCTGTTCGTTGATGGCTCAAAATAAGAATTTCTGCCTATCCTAGTCTTCCCAATATTGAAAAAGACAGCTTTGCTCCCGTAGTGCGTCATGCCTTTAGTCTTAGTCAAACTCATCACTGAGGCTTGATCAATGCCAACCACAAGGAGAGTTTCTACCTCCTTCCTTTCTTCTGTGGAAGACCACCCACTTCGGTGCGACCAGACGCAAATTTACTGTCCCATACCTTGATGAAGACTTTGTGAGCTGGGGGATATCCATCTTTCCCACCAGGTCGAGCTTTGCGCCTTCCCAGGGAGCCCGCTGTTTGACGGTATCAATACATTCCGCCGACGTAAAACACAGCGTAAAGATGTTAACCAGATCCTCCACTTGGGACCGATGACCGAGTCCTACCGGATGCACAGCCGATATTGATAACTACATAAGTCAGCTCATGTCTGCTGTGCTTCCTTGCCACTCTGGCGTAAGAGGGCGGCTCCTTACCATTCTCAGCGAACATCTTCCCCTTCCGTGATAGCTGTGGCCTTAGTTTGGCAGTCACAGTTCTCCATGAAGACTCAGGGGCCGTGCGCGCTTCCTTCGTTCCTGTTCCGACTTTGTCTACCTTCCCAGGACACTGTCTGGAGTCTCCATTGCGGGATGGCTGGCTTTGTTTTCCCAGAGTACTTGAATCGGGGAGCTCTTTTTCTTCTTCAGCATTTAAGCAGTGTTATACTCTTCCGGAGATCTGATTCTTTTCCCAACTTCCGTAGAAGTGCTTGGAATGTCATTTCTATCCCTTCCAGCATCCAGCACTTTCGTCCTCTCGGTCTACTTTCTCGCTTTCTCGGTCTACTTGTGAGCTTAGCAAAGCCATCGCTCACTTCTGCCGTCATCCCGATGCCCTTATCTCTCGATTCGACTTCAATGGCTGTTTCATTAACACCGTCGCTGTCTGAATCCGAATCAGAAACTCCACCTTTACTTAAAGGCTGGGGACGGACTGTGCATCCCTCTGTTTTATCCGTCTCTTCCTCATTTATTTGTCTAGTCTACTAGTTGTGCGCTTGAAGCATTACTCTCAACTGCAAGTGCCAAGGCACCCACACCTATAGCAGGGGAGGACTACGGTCTGACGCCTCCACCACAGATGTTGAGTCTTTGGAGTCCATTTCTAGCCTACTCCAAAAGGCTTTTTTCATGATAGGTAGTTAGGTCCGAGATACGGATATATTTTTATACCCTCCACCATAAGATGGGGGATATACTAATTTCGTCATTCTGTTTGTAACTACTCGAAATATTCGTCCGAGACCCCATAAAGTAAGAACATTCATGATCGTCGCGACATTTTATGTCGATGTAGCCATGTCCGTCCGTCTGTCCGTCCGTCCGTCTGTCTGTCGAAAGCACGCTAACTTCCGAAGGAGTAAAGCTAGCCGCTTGAAATTTTGCACAAATACTTCTTATAAGTGTAGGTCGGTTGGTATTGTAAATGGGCCATATCGGTCCATGTTTTGATATAGCTGCCATATAAACCGATCTTGGGTCTTGACTTCTTGAGCCTCTAGAGTGCGCAATTCTTATCCAATTGGAATGAAATTTTGCACGACGTGTTTCGTTATGATGTCCAACAACTGTGCCAAGTACGGTTTAGATCGTTTCATAACTTGATATAGCTGCCATATAAACCGATCTTGGGTCTTGACTTCTTGAGCCTCTAGCGTGCGCAATTCTTATCCGATTGTAATGAAATTTTGCACGACGTGTTTTGTTATGATATCCAACAACTGTGCCAAGTATATTTCAAATCGGTTCATAACCTGATATAGCTGCCATATAAACCGATCTTGGGTCTTGATTTCTTGAGCCTCTAGAGGGCGCAATTCTTATCCGATTGGAATGGAATTTCGCACGACGTGTTTTGTTATGATACCCAACAATTGTGTCAAGTATGGTTTAAATCGGTCCATAACCTGATATAGCTGCCATATAAACCGATCTTGGGTCTTGACTTCTTGAGCCTCTAGAGGGCACAATTCTTATCCGATTTGAATGAATTTTTGCACGAAGTATTTCGTTATGATATCCAACAACTGTGCAAAGTATGGTTCAAATCGGTCCATTACCTGATATAGCTGTTATATAAACAGATCTGGGTATTAGACTTCTTGAGCTTCTAGAGGGCGCAATTCCTATCCGATTTGGCTGAAATTTTGCATGACGTATTTTATTTTTACTTTCAACAACTGTGTCAAATGAGGTTCAAATCGGTTCATAAACTGAATCGGTCTATAGCCCGATACAGATCCCATATAAATCGTTCTCTCTATTTTACTTCGTGAGCCCCAATGGGGGCAACTCTTTTCTTATATCCTTTTTTGCCAAAGAAGAGATGCCGGGAAAAGAACTCGACAAATGCGATCCATGGTGGAGGGTATATAAGATTAGGCCCGGCCGAACTTAGCACGCTTTTACTTGTTTTCTTTGAGGACCGAAATAAAAACACGTGCGCTCCAATAAACGAATACTAGAAACCAAGGTTTTTTGCATTTAAACCCCAAAGACATGCATATTTGAATTAACGATATAACTACCTCAATTCAATACATAAATAGAAATCGATTAAAGTTAACTGCAACTTGCTAAAAGGACATTATATATGTAAGGAAAAGAAATACATATCCTTAAAAAAGACACTTGGTTTGCAAATAAGGCTGCTGAATTTTCTAGGTAAAATTAATTTACCTCAACATTTGAAAATGCCTTTTTCTGCTTTGATTAATGATTAAATTTTATTTTATTGTACAGTTGTACATAACTTTTCTTTGTCCAAAAAATAAAGTAATTTTAAAAACAGCAATATATATTTATTCTTTAGTGAAACTAAGAGCATGTTATATGTGTAATTTAATTTCTAAAACTATTTGTATATTATATTTATATATATGTTAAGGATTAGTTAACATTTTAATTATCCTTATCCCCTTCAATCATTTTCATACCCTCCACCATAGGATGGGGGTATACCAATTTCGTCATTCTGTTCGTAACACCTCGAAATATGCGTCTGAGAGCCCACAAAGTAGATATATTCTTGATCGTCATGCCATTTTAAGTCGATCTAGCCATGTCCGTCCGTCCGTCTATCTGTCGAAAGCACGCTAACTTTCGAAGGAGTAAAGCTAGCCGCTTTGCACATGTATTTTTATACCTTCCACCATAAGATGGGGGGTATACTAATTTCGTCATTCTGTTTGTAACTACTCGAAATATTCGTCTGAGACCCCATAAAGTATATATATTCTTAATCGTCGCGAAATTTTATGTCGATCTAGCCATGTCCGTCCGTCTGTCCGTCCGTCCGTCCGTCCGTCTGTCTGTCGAAAGCACGCTAACTTCCGAAGGAGTAAAGCTAGCCGCTTGAAATTTTGCACAAATACTTCTTATTAGTGTAGGTTGGTTGGTATTGTAAATGGGCCATATCGCTCCATGTTTTGATATAGCTGCCGTATAAACCGATCTTGGTTCTTGATTTCTTGAGCCTCTAGAGTGCGCAATTCTTATCCGATTGGGATGAAATTTTGCACGACGTGTTTTGTTATGATATTAAACAACTGTGCCAAGTATGGTTCAAATCGGTCCGTAACCTGATATAGCTGTCATATAAACCGATCTTGGGTCTTGACGTCTTGAGCCTCTAGAGTGCGCAATTCTTATCCGATTGAAATGAAATTTCGCACGACGTGTTTTGTTATTATATCCAACAACTGTGCCAAGTATGGTTCAAATCGGTCCATAACCTGATATAGCTGTCATATAAACAGATCTTGGGTCTTGACTTCTTGAGCGTCTAGAGGGCGCAATTCTTATCCGATTTGAATAAATTTTTGCACGAAGTATTTCGTCATGATATCCAACAACTGTGCTAAGTATGGTTGAAATCCGTCCATAACCTGATATAGCTGTCATATAAACAGATCTGGGGATTTGACTTCTTGAGCTTCTAGAGGGCGCAATTCCTATCCGATTTGGCTGAAATTTAGCATGACGTATTTTATTTTTACTTTCAACAGCTGTATCAAATAAGGTTCAAATCGGTTCATAACCTGATATAGCTGCCATATAAACCGATCTGGAATCTTGACTTCTTGACCCCTAGAGGTCGCAATTATTATCCGATATGCCTGAAATTTTGTACGACGGATCCTCTCATGACCATCAACAAACGTGTTTATTATGGTCTGAATCGGTCTATATCGGTCTCTCTATTTTACTTCGAGAGCCCCCAATGGGCGCAATTCTTATACGAATTGGCTGAAATTTTACACAGGTCTCCAACATATAATTTAATTGTGGTCCGAACCGGACCATATCTTGATATCGTTTTAATAACAGAGCAACTCGTTTCTTATATCCTTTTTTGCCTAAGAAGAGATGCCGGGAAAAGAACTCGACAAATGCGCAATTCTCGTCCGATTTGATTTATCGTCATTTATTGTGCGAATCGGACTATAACTTGATATAGCTTCAATAGCATAACAGTTCTTATTCAATATTCTTTGCTTGCCTAAAAAGAGATACCGCGCATAGATCTCGACAACTGCGATCAATGGTGGAGGGTATATAAGATTCGTGAGTTGAATTTACTCACCTACACAGAAAAAATTAAAAAATATGTTCACCACCAATTCTGCAATTTTAATTTATGGTTTGCTCAATAGTCCAATCAAAATGGTTATTAGCTGTATAAACCCATTATTTGAAAGTTTTCCTTTCTTTTAAGCAACTCTTTTACTGTTTTAATAAAGAAAACTAATTGATATTTTTTACATACAAGAAAAAAAATTCTTGATTCATTAGATCAAATGGCGCATAAAACATGAAATACGTTGCTTAAAAAGTATATATTTCTTATTAAATAATATCAGGCTTCAAAAAAAAAAAAAGAGAAAACTTTTTAAGTTCGGCACGGCCGATACCCTCCACCAAAGATATTATAATTATCCTATATCATTAAAAATCCACTACTGTATGCATAGTTATAACTAAATAGGGGCTGGTCTCGATTATATTATATTCATAGACAAATAACAGTTCCAGCGAAATTAGGCAAGAAATCCGTTTTTTACGGGATTAAGGTCCAAAACTAGAAGATCGGTCTATATGACAGCTATATCCGTAATTGATCTCATTCATATTTGTGTCGGATGTCGGGATGCTTAAAACAACTCATTATTTGACATTTCAACAAAATCGGGTAATAAATAAAGCATTTATAGGCTTCACACCCTTAATCGACATATCGGTCTATATGACAGCTATAACTAAATATAATTCATTCTGAACCATATACAGGTCGGATGTCGGGAGGCTTAAAATAACTCAGTTTTAAATTTCCGCGAAATCGGGTAATATATGCAGCTTTTATGGGTTCCTTCAGTAATCGGCAGATCGGTCTATATGGCAGCTATATCTAAATATAGTCCGATCTGAACCATATTATAGTCGGATGTAGCTAGGCTTAAAACAAATCACAGATTTACATTTCAGTGAAATCGGGTAATAACTAAAGCTTATATGGGCGTCAGACCCTTAATCGATATATCGGTCTATATGGTAGCTATATCTAAATATAGTCCGATCGGAACCAAATTGTTGGAAGTCATAACAAAACACGTCATGCAATATTTCATGCAAATCGGATAGGAATTGCTCCCTGTAGAGGCTCAAGAAGTCAAGACCCCAAATCGGTTTATATGGCAGCTTTTTCATATTTGAGCGAAATATATAAGGGTAATTTATAAGGCTATTATGTGTTTCAGACTCTTAATCCGCAGATCGGTCTATATGACAGCTATATCTAAATATAGTCCGATCTATATTTGGATCGGATGTTGAGAGGGCTAAAGCCATTCACTGTTTCAAATTTCAGCGAAATCTGATAAAAAAAATGCTGTTATCGGCTTTAGACCCTTTATCCAAATATGGTCCGATTTGGCCCGATCAAGAACTTAACCAGCGTGCACCAAAAGACGTATCTGTGCCAGATTTCAGATCAATATCTCAATTTTTAGAGGCTATAGATAATTTACAACAGGCGAACAGACTTACGGACGTCGCACAGTGGGCCAAATGGCAAAAAAATTGGAAATAAGTCTACAACTTTTTATCTGTTGATTTTAGCCATACAAAATGTTCTAGACATTTGTAGAGGAGGACATAGGCTTTCAGAAAAGTGCTGTTGTTGGTCCATATCTTTAATACAGGGTGAGCTACAGGGTGTGAAAGTTGACCACTTTTGACTTCTCCAAGCTTCTGGGGGCCATAACTTTTGATCTACTCAACCGATTTACATGATTTAGGACTCTAGAGAAAGAGCTTGACAAGATCTAAAAAACTTATGCATAAAGTACCATGCCATCGTGTACTGTTAAGGAGTTATGAATTGTTTAATTTTAAAATATGAAAATTTGGCCTTGGTTTTTTTCAGTGTTTTTTAAATAACTCCGTCAATTTTAAAGCTATAAACTTCATACTTCACACAAATTATGCCAGCATATGTGTGCATAAAATACAAAAGGAATCACGTGAATATCTTTGGCGGTTTAAAAATGGCATCGTTTTCAATATGAAAAATATTTTTTTTGTCAAAAAATTGCAAAATTTTTCAAAAAAGATACTCCCATTTCCTTTAAGTTTTCGCAAACTTTGGCCATCAAAGCATTATCATTTCTTTCCATTTTCACAAAGTCGAGGTATTAAGAAAAGTTTTAAGTGCTAATTTGGCTAATTTCGATATCAAACAACACCGTTATCTTAAGACCAAAATGGCCAATTTTTTTACTAAACTTCAAAAGTTTCTCACTGGAAAAAAAGTTCCACGGGGATTTTTTCGCTTTTTTTGAACTTAAATGAAAGCTTAAAATGTTCCCAACATTTTAAGGTATGTCTCGCCATATCCTAGCCATAAATGAGATCGTAGCGATCAAAATACTGAAAAAAGTCAATTTTCAAGTAGTGCTATATTCATTGCTAAAAAACAAGTATTACGTCACATTTTATTGCAAAGATGTTAAATAAACTTTTATTTGGTAACACTTCTTCTACAAAACACAAAAAGAATCATGGAAATATCTCTATTCTATTCCATTTTATGGAACCGGCAATAAAAAAGTCAATTTTTCAAAAAAGTCGAATTTCCCAAATTTTGTTTTTGTTGTCCTAATTGCACATGACACACTATAGCCATATTTACGCAACATACCTTATCGTAAAGGAATTTTCATACCTTTCCAACGATGTATAAAACATTTCTCAACTCGGATTCTATCTACTCTAAAATTCATTTACACTTCATTAAACTCTATATAAAAATGTCTATTTGTGAAATGGAACCTTATATGGGGCCTACACTAAAACATTGATAGATTTGCCCAGGGTTTACAATACAAATGTGTTAGAATAAAAAAAGGTCTCCTGCCAAAGTTTAAAAAAATTGGAATAAAAATATGTGTTTTAGAGCGAAAACACTTCGCATCGGCGTGCGTTTATATGTATATTAGCTACTCCCAAAATAAAAAAGCATTTTAGTTTTGTATTATTTGATTTTATTCTCTACCAAATAATCTAAGGTATCAAAATTTAAAAGCTCTTTAATTTGAATGGCATCGGGATCGTCCTTATCTATATCGTCACATATTTTTGGTAGCCATTTAGTTCTGATGCTGTATAGTACCGGATCAGACGATAACAATAAATATTGAAGTAAATCATAATTTTGGTTAAATTTGGTGCTCTTTCGGGTATTGAAAAGCCGGAACTGTTTAACATCTCTATTACGGGATTCCTGAGCTTCTTCTGTAAGTTCTCCTAACGGAAGTATGTTGTATTCCACAATTTCCTTGCCATGATGTAAGACTTTATGTACTGTCGGTGTTAAAGCTTTCCACGAATATAAATCAGATAAAATGTTTTTTGTGTCATTACTATAAGCTTCAAATTTGGTTGAATTTATCATCTTTTTGCTATTGATTACAGCCAAAATCACTTTGAATCGTCTTAGCAAGTGTTCATCAAGACCGGTTATTTTAGATGTCGATACGGGGTCCTCAAAAAACCGCCTTGCCGAGTTGCCATCATTTGTGCTTCCGTATCCGTAAAGAGGTTTATCTATTATAAGTCCCTTTTGTTTAAACTCCAACTGGATTCGATTCTTCTCTTCCTGCCTCATTTTGTGAAGATCTTGGTTGTTTCTAGCAGAGACATCGCGGTTTCCAGGGCTAGTCCGATATTTAAGGTCATACGATAAATGCAAACAATACTCCATGAATCGAATTCTACAGTGCAGGGGCGAAATACCGAAATTGAGCGCATTTTCGTTTACTAAATTTTCATCAGACTTGTCCTCGAATTGCCCATTCTTCTTGCCACAAATATTGCATCTCCAATTGGACATAACGCCAGTTAATGCGTTTGCCACCTTTCCATCGATCATAGTGAGTTGTAGTTGAAACGAAACTTTTATATTTCTTCCCAATTGGTTTATAACAATCATGGGTAATGCAGCAATTTCTTCCTTTATTTCGTTCACCAAAGATCGTGTTGTGTTCCGGTCTTCCTTTGTATACTCAAACCGAATTGGGCGACATAAATATTTTGACCCAGGTGTTCTATTTATCCATATATCTTGAAATGCATTTTCTTTCGATGATGAAGATTGGTCCTTGTACAATCTCATTCTCAATGGTACTAATGATGCCATGAAAATTGATGCGAAGTTGGTATCTATTTCTGTTTGTTGCTTATATTCGGAAAATCCAGATGATCCATCACAACCCCATTTGCTGATCAAAACCACTTCGGAATTATTACATGTGTTCAACTGTTCTTCAGTAAAATTAGAAATAATTCTAACAGCTGTATTTTCAACAAGATCAGCAAGTTTCACTCTTGCTTTTAATTCGTCCACGTATATATTTGATGGCACCATTTTCGTCCTGGTGTTGTACAATTTATTTACCTGGACTCGAATTTGGTTAAAAAAAATGACAATGAATTTTTTATGGGTAGGTTTTTTCACATTCATTGATACGGTGGATTTCCTGGGAATTCGACATAGCGAAACAGGTAACATTTGTCTGCATCAAATCTTAACACAAATATATATATATATGCAGGTATATTTCTAGGTTACTTTTTATTCAAAAATCATCAGCTTACATTAAAAATAGATGTAGGTACTATACAAACGCACGCCGATGCGAAGTGTTTTCGCTCTAAAACACATATTTTTATTCCAATTTTTTTAAACTTTGGCAGGAGACCTTTTTTTATTCTAACACATTTGTATTGTAAACCCTGGGCAAATCTATCAATGTTTTAGTGTAGGCCCCATATAAGGTTCCATTTCACAAATAGACATTTTTATATAGAGTTTAATGAAGTGTAAATGAATTTTAGAGTAGATAGAATCCGAGTTGAGAAATGTTTTATACATCGTTGGAAAGGTATGAAAATTTCCTTTACGATAAGGTATGTTGCGTAAATATGGCTATAGTGTGTCATGTGCAATTAGGACAACAAAAACAAAATTTGGGAAATTCGACTTTTTTGAAAAATTGACTTTTTTATTGCCGGTTCCATAAAATGGAATAGAATAGAGATATTTCCATGATTCTTTTTGTGTTTTGTAGAAGAAGTGTTACCAAATAAAAGTTTATTTAACATCTTTGCAATAAAATGTGACGTAATACTTGTTTTTTAGCAATGAATATAGCACTACTTGAAAATTGACTTTTTTCAGTATTTTGATCGCTACGATCTCATTTATGGCTAGGATATGGCGAGACATACCTTAAAATGTTGGGAACATTTTAAGCTTTCATTTAAGTTCAAAAAAAGCGAAAAAATCCCCGTGGAACTTTTTTTCCAGTGAGAAACTTTTGAAGTTTAGTAAAAAAAATTGGCCATTTTGGTCTTAAGATAACGGTGTTGTTTGATATCGAAATTAGCCAAATTAGCACTTAAAACTTTTCTTAATACCTCGACTTTGTGAAAATGGAAAGAAATGATAATGCTTTGATGGCCAAAGTTTGCGAAAACTTAAAGGAAATGGGAGTATCTTTTTTGAAAAATTTTGCAATTTTTTGACAAAAAAAATATTTTTCATATTGAAAACGATGCCATTTTTAAACCGCCAAAGATATTCACGTGATTCCTTTTGTATTTTATGCACACATATGCTGGCATAATTTGTGTGAAGTATGAAGTTTATAGCTTTAAAATTGACGGAGTTATTTAAAAAACACTGAAAAAAACCAAGGCCAAATTTTCATATTTTAAAATTAAACAATTCATAACTCCTTAACAGTACACGATGGCATGGTACTTTATGCATAAGTTTTTTAGATCTTGTCAAGCTCTTTCTCTAGAGTCCTAAATCATGTAAATCGGTTGAGTAGATCAAAAGTTATGGCCCCCAGAAGCTTGGAGAAGTCAAAAGTGGTCAACTTTCACACCCTGTAGCTCACCCTGTATTAAAGATATGGACCAACAACAGCACTTTTCTGAAAGCCTATGTCCTCCTCTACAAATGTCTAGAACATTTTGTATGGCTAAAATCAACAGATAAAAAGTTGTAGACTTATTTCCAATTTTTTTGCCATTTGGCCCACTGTGCGTCGTTAAATCGTCTTAGAATTTTACTACGATCCGAAACATATATATACAATAATTTGTTGGGTCGGAAATTGATATTTCAATGTGTTGCAAACAGAATGACTAAATGAATATACCCCCTATCCTATGGTGGTGGGTATAGAAAAACAAATCTTCGCTTTCATTATGGGCTTCTCTTCATTGTCGGGAACATGGTGTGTATAGAGCATTATTAACAAATTAATTTGTATACATTTTTATAATGAATCGTTAAACTAATTTTAGGTTTTTGCGTACAATACCACGAAATCTAGATCCACATTTGTTATCTTCCGTCCTCAGCACCGTTTTCCAAGTCAATATAATCTCAATATGGATAATAAACTTAAATATAAGATAATATTAATAAATGTCCTCCAATTCGTTGCGTTTGGTGGGGGCCGGGCCCCCACCCAGAATGGTTTGTCTAAAGAAAAAATTGCAATTGAATTTATTCTAAACAAAAAATGTCAGTAACATTTTTAACATTATAAAATTTCATAATCGTAATATTCTAAAAAGATATAATTTTGCTGAGGCCGGAGTCCCCTTAAATTTTTATACCCTTCACCATAGGATGGGGGTATACTAATTTCGTCATTCTGTTTGTAACACCTCGAAATAGTCGTCTTAGACCCCATAAAGTATATATATTCCAGATCGTCATGACATTTCAAGTCGATCTAGCCATGTCCGTCGGTCTGTCTGTCTGTCTGTCTGTCGAAAGTACGCTTACTTTAGAAGGAGTAAAGCTAGGCGCTTGAAATTTTGCACAAATACCTTTTATTAGTCTAGGTAGGGTGGGATTGTGAATGGGCCAAATCGGTCCATGTTTTGATATAGCTGGCATATAAACCGATCTCGGGTCTTGATTTCTTGAGCCTCTAGAGGGCGCTATTATCGTCCGATTTGACTGAAATTTTGCACGTGATGTTTTTGGTATCACTTCCAACAACTGTTTTTAGTATGGTTTAAATCGGTTGATAACCTGATATAGCTGCCTTTTTTGCCATCTTTGGTCTTGGCTTCTTCAGATTTAAAGGGGCGCACTTCTTATTCGATTTGTTTGTAATTTTGCACGGGGTGTTTTGGTCTCACTTCCAACCACTATGCTAAGCACGGTTTAAATCGTTAATAACATGTATAGCTGCCATATAAACCGATTTTAAGTCTTGACTTCTTGAGTCCGCTAGAGGACGAAATTCTCATCCGATTTGCATGAAGTGTTTTGTTATGACTTCCAACAACTGTGCATAGCATGGCGCGAATCGGTACATAACCTGATATAGCGCATATAAACCGATCTGGAATCTTGTCTTTTTGAGCCTCTAGTGGGCGCAATTATTATCTAATTTGGCTGAAATTTTGAAATTTCTCCCATGATCTTCAACATACATTTGAAATATGGTCTGAATCGATCTATATCTTGATACAGCCCATATAAACCGATCTCCCGTTTACGCCCTCTTCAGGCTCAAGAAGTCAAGATCCCAGATCGATTTAAATGGCAGCTATATCAGGTTACAAATCGATTTGAACCATATTTGACGCAGTTGTTAGAAGTCATAACAAAACACCTTCAGAATTGCGCCCTCTAATGGCTCAAGAAGTCAAGATTTAAGATAGGTTTATATGGCAGCTATATCAGGTTATGGACCGATTTAAAGTATTCTTAGCACAGTTCTAAGAAGTCTTAACTTAACACGTCGTGTAAAATTTCAGCCAAATCGGATAGTAATTGCGTCTTCTAGACGCCAAGAAGTCAAGACCCCAGATAGGTTGATATGACAGCTTTATCAGGTTATGGGCCGATTTCAACCATACTCAGCACATTTGTTGGAAGTCATAATAAAACACCTGGTGCAAAATTTCAGCCAAATCGAACAAAATTTTGGTTTCCATGGGCTCAAGAATTTAAATCTGGAAATCGGTTTATATGGGAGATATACAGCTCCGAACCGATTGGCCCATTTGAGAGCAAGCGGAAGCCCAAATGAAATGATTTCATCGAAATACTGATGCGGATTCGGCGAAACTTTCACTATAAAACTAAGATATTTGCAAAGACTATCACACTTTGAAGACTTTGAAAGATTAGGATCGGCCTATAAATAGTGTGTTGAGCTCTGACTTTATGACAAAATGTCACCGCCGATGGGTCAGTTCCTGACAACAATAGCGACCACAATTTCAAAAAAAAAAAAATTTAGTATCTTTACCATTTCACATTAACAGAAGAATTTTGACAATTTTCGGTTTTAAAATATGTGGGGTACACCACACCCCAAAATAAAATCCTAACTACGCCCCAGGCTCCCATATAAACCGATCTCCCCCGATTTGACTTTGTAAGTCCTTACAAGCCGCAATTTACGTCCGATTAGGCTGAAATTTTTTATGCGATGTTCTGTTACTACTTCCAACAACTTGTGCTAAATACGGCCAAAATCAGTCTATAACCTGATAAAGCTCCTACATG
>NW_026739349.1:0-34815 GCF_963082655.1 Stomoxys calcitrans
GGTATGGTTTCAATTTAATGCCTATTTCTTTGCTTTTTCATAGACTTCCGTTTTCCTTTTTGGGCTTCACCAGACTGACGCGATACTGTTTGTCATACACACTTCCGTGGCAGACGCCGGAGTGAAATTTCGTCTTGCCACTGAAGAAGAAAATATGCTACTTGCCAAAGAGAAACTTCTAAAGTTTTTGTGGTTAAGCCTTCACACAGCACAGCTTTCATTGAAGTTTATCTGTGCAGGAGTACGTAGTACGTTCGCTTTAGTTACATAGCCATTCATAGGTTAGAGGTCATTTGCTCCTCTAGCTTTCTTTCATTTTTAAGAAATACTCGCTAACGTTCTAGTTGGGAATTTATGACACTTTTCGTAATTCTTTGGAAAACAACAAAAATGTTTATGGTCTTCCATGTGACCTCTTTAACTTTCGCACAACAACTGAAAGTATTTGCGTGGTCCTTAGCTGAAATAGAATAAAAAGGACAACTTTGTGTCTCGCTGTTAAAGGACATCTTTGTTGTGCCATGAGCATGAGGGAAAAGTGGCTACAAAATTAAGCCCTTGTTTGCCAATAAAGACTTGGTATTACGTTCGTTTTCAAATTCCAGTATAAACAGAATTTAAATAAATTTCTGTAATCCGATTGCCATTGAGACTTTTTACTTTTAGTTTTAAGTCTTTTATTGTCTTCAACTTCTGTTAGAAGAAACTTCAAATCAATGATGGCTTCAATATCGATTTAAAATAAGCACATATTTTAAATATGATTCAACATTGTTTTACAACTCTTCTTCTGTAACTTTTCAAAATCTTTCAATTTGTTTCCCCCCTGTTTATTTGTATGTTGTGTTACATTTTAGGTTATGCTTTGAAATGGAAAAAATCACAGTGAAGAACCACTCGCAGAGTAAGTTTTGTCGTACTATGATTTCATCAAAAATTACTCTACGAGTGGCTCTTTCACTCACAGATTTTCTTCTATTTCTATGGCGTTTCCATTTCATCTAAAAACCTGTTAGTTCTTTTGAGCATTTTCTTGGAATTATTGTTACATCCGGCATTTGATATTCATAATTTCTTAAAAAAGTTTTGCTTCCGCTTTACGTTTCTTTTTCTAACTTTTGTCTTACTTCCTTTTCAAGTGTTATGTTTCATACAATCAACAAAAAAAAGTAAATGGAAACAAAATATTACACAAAGTCACCTAATGTTTTCTGGTAAGTTTGAAATATTTAATAAAGTTGCCGACAGCAAATGTAATGTAGATGTCGATAGTAAAACCAACTTAACAAAAACTTTGGAACTACCAAGGTATGGAAGCAAAGAATGTGGCAACACATTCACTAGGACTGCTTATCTTTAAAAAATTAGATACTCGATCTTCTGCGCTGATTTATAATCTCTGACACCAAGTTTCGAGCTGTCTCCCACCGCTTAATCTTTCATCGGGTTTTTTGGTCTTTCCGGTTTGCGTGTACCATCGTGTTTGCCTTCAAAAGACTTCTTCATCCATTCGGACAACATGACTTGGCCAATGCAGACGTTGTATTTTGGTTCGTGTAACTATTTTACAGCTCGTGATCCATACAACGCCATATTCTCCATTAACACCAAGTAGTCCATATATTTTACGAAGAATCTTTCCTCAAACACTCCAAGTACCGGCTCGTCAGCCTTCAAAAGTACTCATGCCTCGGAACCATATAACGACACGAGTAGTATCAGTGTCTTGTATAGTGTAATCTTCGCCTGTCGAGAGGTGGCCTTGTTTATAAACTGCTTTCAAAATCCAAAGAAGCATCTGTATGCCAGTATAATTTTTCGCTTTATTTTCAAATCATTCGTCATTCGTTTCGGTTACGGCGGTGCCGAGGTGATTATCCTCAAAGTTGTGGTTCTCAATTTTCTCCATTCTCATTATTTGATCGGTTGGACAAGACGTTTTGGGAGTTGAAACCATCCATTTCGTCTTATCTCCATTTACTGCTATATATATTTCACTGACTCTCTTTCGATTCTGTCAAAGGCTGCAGTTACTACTTTCGGTGATCGACCTATGATATCGATGTCGTCGGCATAGGCGAGTAGCATGTGTTCTCTTGTGATTAGTGTGCCATATCCATTCACATCTGCATCTCGTATAATCTTCTCCAGCAGGATATTAAAGAGATCACACGATAGGCTGTCCTGCTTGCTGAAATCTCGTTTGGTATTAAATAGTTCCGAGAGATTATTTCCAATTCTTAGTGAGGAACGCGTATTACCAAGTCCCATTTTGCAGGGATACCAAATTCAGACATGGCTTGAAATACCTTTGAACGTAAAGGGAGTATCGAAAACGGCTTTGTAAACAATAAACAGATGCTAAGCGTTGATGTGTCCTTCCCGGGTCTTTTCCAAGATTTGGCGCAGTGGAAATATCTGGTCTAGAGTGGATTTACCAAGTCTAAAGCCGCATTGATAGGACGCAATTATTTAACAGACCTTAGGTTTTATTCTTTCACACAGTACGATCGAGAGTATCTTGTATGCGATGGTGAGGAGACTTATTCCTCAGTAGTTGGCCCATTCCGTCTTATCTGCTTTCTAGTGTACGGTGTTTCTAGCCAGATCACGCAGACAAGCTGATGCATAAGCCTTATCAGCGTCTCGCCTCCGGTCTGAAATATTGGGTTGCCCAAAAAGTAATTGCGGATTTTTCAAAAGAAAGTAAATGCATTTTTAATAAAACTTAGAATGAACTTTAATCAAATATACTTTTTTTACACTTTTTTTCTAAAGCAAACTAAAAGTAACACCTGATAACTGACGGAAGAAAGAATGCAATTACAGAGTCACAAGCTGTAAAAAAAAATTGTCAACGACGACTATATGAAAAATCCGCAATTACTTTTTGAGCAACCCAATAGTTCAGCGGGCAACCCGTCGGCTCCTGCTCCCTTGTCTTTCTTCAATCGGTTAAACAGCTACTTGGACCTCAATCTCACTAGGAGGTAGACTTTCTATACCATCATCAGGGATTGTTCTGCGGTAACCTTTTCGCCACCAACGTCGGACACTAGCAGCTGGGTAAAGTGATCTTTTTATATCCTCAGCACAGCTCAGATGTGCCTCGGTTTGATGTTTGATTCTTTGGTAGAATTTCCGGACTTCATTCTGACTCTTGTACATCCCAATTCGTTCGCACTCATGTTTTTTTCATTTCCTTCTTCTTCTTCTGCGGAATAGACATTTCTCCTCTCTCATTTTCTCTCGATACCTTTCCTTCATCTGATTGCAGGGTTGCTCTGTATGTCGCAGTCTTTGCTTCAGTAACGTCTCGACCCTTGAGAACGCACCACCACGGATTGTACTAAAATATCGAACAAACCAAATTAGTTGTGTCATTTAGTTAAAAAATGTTCAGGTTATAGACCGATTTGGTCCATATTAGCAAAATTTCAGCCAAATCTAACAAACACAGCGACTTCCACGACTCTCCAGTTTATAAAGGAGACTAGCTGATTCGGGCCCGCTCCCCTGCGTCTTCTTTAACTCTTTATTATCTTTTTAGGATGGGGACACTTCGCCCTGAATACGGATATCGAATTCATGCCATTGTAGCCTATGGCGCTGAACGCTTTCGAATCCTGGCGAGAACATCGGACAAAGCGGTGTTTCTCGCCTTTTAATATTGGCGACATTTGCGTGGTACAATGCCATGCATGGTCATTTAAAAAATTTTCCCCAAAGAGGTGTCGCACTGTGAGACGCCGTGCGGACTCGGCTATAAAAAAAGGTCCCTTATCATTGAGTTTAAACTTGAACCGGAAAGCACTCATTGATGTGTGAGAATTTGCCCCTTCTCGGTTCCTGGTGGCAATGATCTTCCTTAGGGTAATGATCTCATTAGGGGAGGGGTGGCGCCTCAGACATTTCGACTCAAATATGGATTCGTGCTGCACTTCCAAATTTGGAAATCAAATTCGAAATTTTTATGCCAAATTTCAATTAAATCGAAAGAAAAATAAGGCTTCTAGGGGCTCAAGAAGTTACAACCAGGTATTAGTTTTATTGGAGCTACATCCAATTCTGAACTGATGTGACCCATTTTCAATCTTCAATGACCCACATAAATAACAAGAAAGGTAGGACTAAGATCGAGCAAAGTAGACCTTTTGATAACTTACACCACATTGGGTATGCAGACAAAGTTGTCGAAAGTGAAACTTGCTTGTATTTGAAATATAGATTTTCGACCGAAATCCAATTTTGCTGAAAATTGGGACAGTCAGTTATCTTAGGTCAGTCGACATCCTTCTTCGATCGGTTCAGATTTCAATATAGCTGCCATATAGGCCGATCTCCCGATTCAAGGTCCATAAAAGGCGCATTTATTGTCCAATTTTGCCAGAATTTGGGATGGTGAGATGTGTTAGGGCCTTCGACCTCCTTCTTTATTTTAAGCCATAGTCCAGATTTGGATATAGCTGCCATATAGACCGATCATTCGATTTAAAGTTTTCGATCCATAAAAGGCGCATTTATTATCCGATGTCGCCGAAATTTGGGATAGTGAGTTGTGTTGGGCCCTTCGACATGCTTTTTCAATTTGACATAGATCGGTCCAGATTTGTATATAGCTGCCATATAGACCGATCTCTCGATGTAAGGCTTGTGGCCCGTAAAAAGAGCATTTATTGTCCGGTGTCGCCGAAATTTGGGACAGTGAATTAAATTAAGCCTCTCAACATACTTCAGCAATATGGCACAGATCGGTCCAGATTTGGATATAGCTGCCATATAGACCGATCTCTCGATTTAAGCTTTTGGGACCACAATGGCTGATTCTCGTTTTTGCCGCAATTTTGGACAGTCAATTGTTTTAGGCATTTCGACATCCCTCTTCAATTTGGCCCCCATCGGTTCAGATTTGGATATAGCTGCAATATAGACCCATCTCTCGATTTTGGGTCCATAAAATTCCAATTTTTTTTCCCAATTTTGCCAAAATTTGGGCAGTGAGTTGCGTTAGGCTCAACATCTTGCTGGCGTTTTGTCTAGATCGGTCCAGCTTTGGATATAGCTGGCATATACACCGATCTCTCGATTTAAGGTTTTGGGCCCATAAAAGACTCATTTATTTTCCGATTTCGCCGAAATTTGGGACAGTGAGTTATGTTAGGCCTTGCAACATCCCTCTTAAATTTCGCCCAGATCGGTTCAAATTTTGATATAGCTACCATATAAACCGATATCTTTGTTCGAAGTCTTGGCCCCATATGATTTCGCTTAAATTAGGCACATTGATTTATGTGAGGCTTTTCGACATTCGTGTCGTTTATGGTTCAGATCGGTCTATATTTGTTTATGGCTACCACAAAGACCAATATTTTGTTCAAAAAAATTGGACAATGACTTGTACATATTAGACCACTCAATGTCCGTGCCGAATTTGGTACAATTCAGACCAAATTTCGATATAGCTGCTATTATTACGAAAGGTGGTTTACATATATACCTGAGGTGGTGGGTATCCAGCCGAACTTAACGCCATTTTACTTGTTGTTTTATATCTCTTAAAAAATCCTATATCTCTTAAAGAATCGCCCATTATTTGAGGTGAATTTTTTTGTCATTTTACCCAGCACCACCACTGTAGTACAGGGTATTATAGATTTGTGCATTTTTTTGCAACGCTAAGAAGGAGAGGAGCTAGACCCATCGATAAGTATACGGATCGGCTTAGAATCACTTCATGATTCGATTTAGCTATGTCCGTGTGTCCGTCCGTCCGTCCGTCCGTCTGTCTGTCCATGTATTTTTCTAATCAAGTTACAGGTTACATTTGTTGTCCGATTTTCACAAAATTTTGCATAAGTGTCTTTTTTGGTCCAAGGACGAACGCTATCGATTTTGAAAAAAATCGGTCCAGATTTAGATATACCTCCCATATATATATTTTATTCGATGTGCACTTTTAAAGCTGTATAAGCCACAATATTGGTCCGAACCTTACAAAATTTGGCACGAAATGTTTTTTTTTTTAACGACCCAAAATGCTTGCAAAGTTTTATTGAAATCGATCCAGATTTAGATATAGCTCCCATATATATCCTTCATCCGATATGCCCTTTTAAAGCTGTAGGAGCCACAATTTTGGTGTGATCTCTACCAAATTTGGCATGAAATGTTTCGTGTGACGTCCCAATATGTGTGCTAAATTTCATATAAATCGGTTCAAATTAAGATATAGCTCCCATATATAACTTTCGTATGATTTGACCTATAAAGGCTGTAGAAGGCACAATTTTGATCCGATATTTACAAAATTTGGCACAAAGTGCTTTTTGTGACGGGAGACCACCGTAGCGAAGAGGTAAGCATGTCCTATGACTCTGAATGTCTGGTTTTGAATCCTGGCGAAACCATCAGAAAAAATCTCAGCGGTGGCTTTCTCCTCCTAATGCTGGCAACATTTGTGAGGTACTATGCGGCATGCCGTTCGGACTCGGCTATAAAAAGGAGGCCCCTTATCATTGAGCTTAAACTTAAATCGGACTGCACTCATTGATAGGTGAGAAGTTTGCCCCTGTTCAATGGAATGTTCATGGGCAAAATTTGCAATTGCTTTTTGTGACGTCCTAATATGTGTGCAAAATTTCATCATAGTCGGATCAGATTTAGATATAGCTCCCATTTATATTTTTCATCCGATAAAGCTGTAGTAGCCAAAATTTTGGTCCCATCCTTACAAAATTTGGCATGGAGCGTTTTATTCAACGTCCTCATATGTGTGCAATATTTCATCATAATCGGATCAGAATTATATATAGCTCCCATTTATATTTTTCATCCGATATGGGCATTAAGGCTGTAGAAGCCACATTTTTGGTCCGATCTTTACAAAATTTGGCATGGGCCGTTTTATTCAACGTCGTCATATGTGTGCAAAGTATCATAAAAACTGGTCCAGATTTAGATATAGCTCCCATATATAGTTTTCATCCGATATGGCCTTCTTTTACTGTAAGTGCCACAATTTTCGTACCATAGTAAGAAAGTCGTATAAGGTTCTATTCGATATTTCAGTAGGTATGCAAAATTAAAGTCTGACTAAATTTGGATATAAGTGCTATCTATTAAAAGTATTATGTGGTGGTGTAGGGTATTATATAGTCGGCTCTGCCCGACTTTTGCCTTCTCTTACTGGTTTTATAAATTTAAATGATTATTAAGTTTGTCCCGGCGGAATTTAGTGCATAATTTCTACAGCAAATCAAGCATTTTCTTCTTAGTTAAAAATATTTAACATTAAAAAACATGCAATAACTTTGCTACTGCTTTATGTTCACTTCAAGTTTCAAAATGAGAAATCTTTTGTCACACTCCAAATAGTGTGCTATGAAAGTGTCCACTTTGAAGACCTTGTACCTTAGCTGGTTTACAAGGTACGTATAAATATTCATGCAGGAATAGGTAGAATTTTTTTAAACTGAAGAACCAAGAGCCGTGCCATGAGCATATAATAAAAATGCATGAATGATGTGTCTAAAAATATACCTTAATGTAGAACGTTGAAAAATAGAATTGTATAAGAACAACATTTTTTAAAAACAAAATTTTTTAGTCTTCACACAATTGAAAAATATGTTTTCTCCATAAATATTTTTGTTGTCTATCGTTAATTATTCTCACATTAATATTTTGCATTGGAAAAGAAGAATCATTCTATGGTTTGTGTGCTTATCTCAGCTTACTTCAAGTGTATTAAAATGCAAATAGCTACATGTACTTGGGTTCCTTCATCATCTCGACCATCGTCTTCATCTTCAATGTGAGCAAATGTACAAATGTATGTAGATGCTATGGCGATATATGATATGTTTTCAAAAGTCGTATTTAAAATTCAGAAAAGACAGAGCGAAAAAAAATTAAACTCCTTTGCGAAAATGTAGAATGGATTATGAAGAGGAAAAATGCTAAATGTGCATTTAACAAGTATGTTTATGCAAATCTGTGTAAATCCTTTTTATTATTATAAAAACTTTCTTTCGGGAGGATTAACAGTGTTGTTTCCTTCTTTTAGCAGAATGTGAATGGTTTTTTTTCTGGTGAGATTGGACAATGACTATCAGGAGCACCAGTAACCATGACAAAGCCTTTGAAAAGAGAAAACTAAATTTTTCAGCAGTTGTTTCACCTTTTCATTATTGTTAACAACATTTGTGATTCTCAATTAAATAATTAAAAGAGCTTTAAGTTCGAAAGGACCAAAGAAAAATATATTTTATGCCTACCACTATAGGATTAAGTGGTTCCTCACGTCGAAATATCAATTTCCGGCCCTTCAAGGAATCTACATGATTTTCTGATCGTCGTAAATCCGTTTGTCTTCCCGCCCGCCTGGCCATTATTCAGTTGTAATACCTCTACAGTCTTCAAAAGTTGAGATATTGTACTGAAATGTTGCACACATTCATATTTCTTCAATACTCAGTTTAAGGTTTTGAACAGTTCATAAAGACCGATGTACTCATATAGGGTCTTGGGCCCATTAAAGGCTCATTTATTATCCGATTTTATTGGTATAGGTATAGGACCTTAAGGCCATAACGGGCCCATTTATAACCCGATTTCGCTTACATTTGGAACAGTTAATTGTATTTAGTCTCTTGACACTCGAACTGAATACGGTTTAGTGGGGCCCATATTTGGATATAGCTTTCATATAAATCGATCTAAAGATTTAGGGTCTTGCAATTTTGAGCAGTGAGTTGCACTTGGCCTCGTAATATCCGAACCGACTTTGGCCCATATACTGCCATTCTAAGATATAGGTACCATATAAACCGACTTGACCGTATTTGCCCATAGAAGACCATTTAGTATATCCCAATGCAATCCCCAACGACTTACATCAATAAGAAGTATCTGTGGTAAATTTCTAGCGGTTAGCTTTACGTGTTCGATCCCAATTGTGATTTCGGCTGAACCGATTTTCTTCAAATTTTCACAGATGGTGCATAATGATCACGTGGTAAAAATAGGGTACTACATTTTTATACCCACCACCGAGGGATGGGGGTATATTCATTTTGTCATTCCGTTTGCAACACATCGAAATATCCATTTCCGACCCTATAAAGTATATATATTCTTGATCAGCGTAAAAATCTAAGACGATCTAGACATGTCCGTCCGTCTGTCCGTCTGTCTGTTGAAATCACGCTACAGTCTTTAAAAATAGAGATATTGAGCTGAAATTTTGCACAGATTCTTTTTTTGTCCATAAGCTGGTTAAGTTCGAAGATGGGCTAT
Organism: Stomoxys calcitrans; assembly: GCF_963082655.1. Taxonomy (NCBI): domain Eukaryota; kingdom Metazoa; phylum Arthropoda; class Insecta; order Diptera; family Muscidae; genus Stomoxys; species Stomoxys calcitrans. The sequence goes on from NW_026739349.1 coordinate 9,298, forward strand.
ATCGGACTATATCTTGATATAGCTCCCATATAGACCGATCCGCCGATTTAGGGTCTTAAGCCCATAAAAGCCACATTTATTATCCGATTTTGCTGAAGTTAGGGACAATGAGTTGTGTTAGGCCCTTCAATATCCTTCGTTAATTTGGCTCAGATCGGTTCAGATTTGGATATAGCTGCCATATAGACCGATCCTCCGATTTAGGGTCTAAGGCCCATAAAAGCCACATTTATTAACCGATTTTGCTGAAATTTGGGACAGTGAGTTGTGTTAGGCCCTTCGACTTCCTCCGTTAATTTGGCCCAGGTCGGTTCAGATTTGGATATAGCTGCCATATAGACCGATCCTCCGATTTATGGTGTTAGGCCCATAAAAGCCACATTTATTAACCGATTTTGCTTAAATTTGGGACAGTGAGTTGTGATAGGCCCTTCAACTTCCTCCGTTAATTTGGCCCAGGTCGGTCCAGATTTGGATATAGCTGCCATATAGACCGATCCTCCGATTTAGGGTCTAAGGCCCATAAAAGCCACATTTATTATCCGATTTTGCTGGAATTTGGGACAGTAAATTGTGTAAGGCCCATCTTCATCCTCCATGAATTTGGCTTAGATCGGTCCAGATTTGGATATAGCTGCCATATAGACCGATCCTCCGATTTATGGTGTTAGGCCCATAAAAGCCACATTTATTAACCGATTTTGCTGAAATTTGGGATAATGAGTTGTGTTAGCCTCTTCGACATCTTTCTTCCACTTGGTCCAGATCGGATCAGATTTGGATATAGCTGCCATATAGACCGATTTCTTGGTTTATGGTTTTGGGCCCATAAAATGCTCATTTATTGTCCGATGTCGCCGAAATTTGGGACAGTGTGTTAGGTTAAGGGCCTTGACATACTTCTGCAATATCGCACAGATCGGTCCAGATTTGGATGTAGCTGCCATATAGACCGATATCTCGATTTAAGGTCTTGGCCCCATAAAAGGCGCATTTATTGTCCAATTTCGCCGAAATTTGGGATAGTGCTTTGTATTAGGCTCTTCGACATTTTTATGCAACTTGACCCAAATCGGTCCAGATTTGGATATAGCTGCCATGTAGAGCGATATCTCTATTTAAAGTATTCGCCCCATAAAAGGCGCATTTATAATCCGATTTCACTGAAGTTTGACACAGTGTCTTACATTAGGCTTTTTGACATCCGTGTCGTATATAGTTAAGATCGGTTTATTTTTAGATTTAGCTAGTATATTTATTAGTATTTGGTCCAAATCGGAACCTATTTTGATATAACTGATATGGGACATAAGGTATGAAATTTTCACCGAATTTTGATGAAAGGTGGTTTACATATATACCCGAGGTGGTGGGTATCCAAAGTTCAGCCCGGCCGAACTTAACGCCTTTTTACTTGTTTGATATCTGAAGGGGGGCGGACCCTCCCCCTTACCCTAATTCTCAGAAACGCCAAATCTCGGAGATGGGTGTTGCGATTTAAGCGAAATTTTGTATGCTCTCATATAGTATCCTAAAAATAAAAATTTGGTATCCAAATTTTGGATGGGGTACCAAGGGGGACTGCCCCACCCTAAAACCTACAAAACATATATTTAGATCAATCACGACAATATGGGACTCAAATGAAAGGTATTTGGGATGAGAAAACGTATCTGATATCCAATTGTCGGACCAAATGCTAAGGGGACCACCCCAACCCCAAAACACCTCTAAATCGGACATATTTACCGACCATGGCAATATGGGACTCAAATTGAAGGTATTTGCAAGTAGAATACGAATCTGATATCCAAATGTGGGACCACGTTTCTGGGAGTCCACCCCTTCCCCAAAACACCCTCCAAGCAGGACTTATTTACTGACCATTGGAATATGGGGCTCAAATAAAAGGTATTTGAATGTAGAATACGAATTTGATATCCAAATATGGGACCAAGTGTTTGGGGGGCCGCCTCTCACTAAAAACTTCACCCAAAGGGGACAAATTTACGACCATAGCAATATGGGCCTCAAATGAAAAGTCTTTGGGAGTAAAGCACGAACATGATATCAATATTTGGGAAAAGTGTGTATGGGGCCAGCCCACCTTTTGCAATATGAGGCTCAAATAATAGGGTTTTTAGAGTGGAACACGAATCCGATATATATTTTCAAGGCCGACTCACAGAGTGGCGCCCATCCCCCAAAAGACCCCCCCAAGCCGGTCATGTTTGGCGACTATGGAAATATGGGGCTCAAATTAAAGGTATTTGGGAGTAGACCACGTATCTGATATCAACATTAGGGACCAACTGTCTAGGGGACGTCCTACCACCATAACAATCCCCCGTTGGACGTATTTGCTCACCAAGACAATTTGGGTCTTAAAGAGAATGGAACTAAATATTTATAGTTTTTAGGGCCAATACCTCAAACCGGACATATTTGCTGACTTTGAAAACGAATTTGATATCCAATTTTGAGGCCAATGGCAATATGAGGTTCAAATAAATGATATATAGATATATGAGAATAGAGAACGTTGCTGATATATTTTCCGGGCTTAGTGTTTGGGCGACCACCCCAATCCCCAAAACACCCCTAAATCGGGCATATTTACCGACCATGACAATGTGGGCCTAAATAAAAAGTATTGGGGGGAAGAGTAAGAATTGATTCCCATTTTCAGATCCAATTTTCTGGAGGTCTTCCCCTTTCCCAAAATACCCCACAAACAGCAATTTTTGAGTGACCATCGCAATATGGGGCTCAAATAAAGGTATTTGGGAGTAGAATACGAGTTTTATATCCAAATGTAGTACCATGTATTTAGGGCATTACCCCTTTCCCAAAACACCCCCAAAGGGTAAAAATTGTTTGGTCATGCCAATATGTGGCTCATATGAAACGTATTTGAGATTAGAAAACCTATTTTGGGGCCATGTGTTTGGGGGACGCCTCATCCTGTAAACTCCTCTTAAGCCAATGGCAATATGGGGTTTAAATAAATGGTATTTGAGAGAAGAGCACGATGCTGATATTTTTTCAGGGTCATGTATCTGGGAGTACACCTTAAATCCAAACTTAAATTCGTAGACCAAGAAAGATCCTATGGGATTCAGATAAAGGCACTTATATTATTAAACTGTTAGTCAGCGATATTCTATTTTCATAGCATGGTATTTCACTAAAAAATCTTTAACTGTCGAAAAAAATGAAAGAAGGCGCAGCGGAGCGGGCACGGTAAACTAGTAAACTATAAAGCCTATTCCTACTACCTGACCATATTAGTAATCTACTCCCACATTCCTTTCATTTGAGTCCCATATTGTCATGATTGTCAAATAAACCTATTTTAAGGGGTTTTGGGGCTGGGGCGGCGACTCATGTACTTGGACCAAATTTTTATTTTGAAAATCGTACTCTACTCTTGAATACCTTTCATTTGAATCCAATATTGTCCCGATCGGTCCACTTTTATTTTTGAGTAGTACTTTTGGGGTAAGGGGGATGGTCCGCCCCCTCCCGACATCAAAAAATTATATAGCCGATGTTTCCTTTCGAACAGACCAATGCTTCACAATCCGTGATTCAAGATTTCAAGGTAATCGGTTCTGCCGTTTTTGAGTCTATACGGAACAAACAAACAAACCGACAAACAAACAAACACAAATTTAATTTTATGTATACGAGATGTCGCTAGTAATAGGTGTGGTTAAACACCGTTTTAAATTTTTTGGTATCCATTATCTGATTCTAAACCAGGCAGCCAGCTTCATGGTCAGACATGCTAGCCTATACGCCGCGGTGACATAGATAATAAACAAGTAAAAGTGTGCTAAGTTCGGCCGGGCCGAATCTTATATACCCTCCACCATGGATCGAATTTGTCGAGTTTTTTTCCCGGCATCTCTTCTTAGGCAAAAAAGGATATAAGAAAAGAGTTGCTCTGCTATTAAAACGATATCAAGATATGGTCCGGTAAAATGTCAGCCAATTCGTATAAGAATTGCGCCCATTGGGGCTCACGAAGTAAAATAGAGAGAACGATTTATATGGGATCTGTATCGGGCTATAGACCGATTCAGACCATAATAAACACGTTTGTTGATGGTCATGAGAGGATCCGTCGTACAAAATTTCAGGCATATCGGATAATAATTGCGACCTCTAGGGGTCAAGAAGTCAAGGTCCCAGATCGGTTTATATGGCAGCTATATCAGGTTGTGAACCGATTTGAACCTTATTTGACACAGTTGTTGAAAGTAAAAATATAATAAAATACGTCATGCAAAATTTCAGCCAAATCGGATAGGAATTGCGCCCTCTAGAAGCTCAAGAAGTCAAATCCACAGATCTGTTTATATCACAGCTATATCAGGTTATGGACCGATTTCAACCATACTTGGCACAGTTGTTGAATATCATAACAAAACACGTCGTGCAAAAATTCATTCAAATCGGATAAGAATTGTGACCTCTAGAGGCTAAAGAAGTCAAGACCCAAGATCGGTTTATATGGCAGCTATATCAGGTTATGGACCGATTTAGACCATACTTGGCAAGGTTGTTGGGTATCATAACAAAACACGTCGTGCGAAATTCCATTCCATTCGGATAAGAATTGCGCACTCTAGAGGCTCACGAAGTCAAGACCCAAGATCGGTTTATATGGCAGCTATATCAGGCTATGAACCGATTTAAACCATACTTGGCACAGTTGTTGGATATCATAACAAAACACGTCGTGCAAAATTTCATTCAAATCGGATAAGAATTGTGACCTCTAGAGGCTAAAGAAGTCAAGACCCAAGATCTGTTTATATGACAGCTATATCAGGTTATGGACCGATTTCAACCATACTTGGCACAGTTGTTGAATATCATAACGAAATACTTCGTGCAAAAATTCATTCAAATCGGATAAGAATTGTGACCTCTAGAGGCTAAAGAAGTCAAGACCCAAGATCGGTTTATATGGCAGCTATATCAGGTTATGGACCGATTTAAACCATACTTGGCAAGGTTGTTGGGTATCATAACAAAACACGTCGTGCAAAATTTCATTCCAATCGGATAAGAATTGCGCACTCTAGAGGCTCAAGAAGTCAAGACCCAAGATCGGTTTATATGGCAGCTATATCAAAACATGGACCGATATGGCCCATTTACAATACCAACCGACCTACACTAATAAGAAGTATTTGTGCAAAATTTCAAGCGGCTAGCTTTACTCTTTCGGAAGTTAGCGTGCTTTCGACAGACAGACGGACGGACGGACAGACGGACGGACATGGCTAGATACTAAATGGCAGAATGACGAAATTAGTATACCCCCCATCTTATGGTGGAGGGTATAAAAAATATACCAATGCTATAAATTTACCCACAACTGTAGCGCATGCAACAAAATTTAGCCGGCATTGTTTGCAGCAATTTAGTATTCATCTACGATGAGAATACTTCGCATAATCATGTTACCAAGGCGAATAATTTATACACCCACTCTATCCGAATATTCATAACCATGAAATAAACAACAGAATTTCTTCAATGTCATGCAACAGCCCTCTTACATACCTGGCGCTCTTAAGCCAAATACATACAAGTAACAATGCATAATAAATGCATTAGAACTTAAGCTGCAAACAGTGACAGCCTTCATTGGAATTAGTTTTGCTTTTCACCGTCATAATACCCCGACCAACAGCTGTTGTGGAAATTGTTCAATTACAAATAATGCCAGTCATTGACAATAGTTTACCTACCTCATCATCATCAAGAATTCTGACCAGTTTCTCATCGTGTGTATGGTGCATGGCACGATGGTGTGTCAGTCTGTCTATTTCGAAACTATGGAGATGGTCCCTATTGCGAAATAAATCCTTTACTTTTCCAATGGCGTCTGCTTTGCCATTCCTCAGGGACATGATATGGCAAATATTGATTGGAGCAAAAAAAAAAAAACACAACCGAATGCATTATGTTTTACAATTTTTAATGCTCTTTTTTATTCTTGACTATTTTTAATCGATTTCCAATACGATTACTAAAATTTTTGCCACATCATGGCAACTGTTCATTCGTTCGGACCAGTGTGAGTTGTTAGAAAAAAAAACAGAGAAAAATAGTTAAAATAGGTGGTTGTTTGGTTGGAGAAAGCGTGGCGAATTTTATTTACGCTTCGTGGGTTGTATTGAATTGAAAGGCTGCTACTAAAGATGGGAACGAAGTAGGAAGTCTTTGGCAATGTATGCACCCAGCTCACAGTGCTGTCATATAGAGATATGATCACGAAACTAAACATAGCCAGCGTTGAGGTATTTTCCAATAAGAATGCAGAATTTGGGGACCCTAGTAAATCCGGAGGCTGATACATGTACCTTGGAAGTTGGTCACCTCGAGCAAATCAAATTTTGAAATTAATTGCTTGCCAAACAATCATTTACGGGCCGATCGGTTTGGTTGTTTTCTTTTTTAAGATAGAGCTCGCAAAACCCATGTTTATACCCCCAACCAAAGGATGGGGGCATCATATTCACTTTGTCTTTCCGTTTGCAACACATCGAAATATCCATTTCCGACCCTATAAAGAATATATATTCTTGATCAGCGTAATTATCTAAGTCGATCTAGCCATGTCCGTCCGCCTGTTGAAAACAGGCTACAGTCTTAAAAAATATAGACATTAAGCTGAAACTTTGCACAGATTCTTTTTTTTTTTCATCAGCAGGTTACGCTCGCAGATGGACTATGTCGGACTATAGCCCCCATATAGACCGATGCGCCGATTTAGGGTTTTAGTCCCATACAAGCCACATTTATTATCAGATTTTGCTGAAATTTGCGACAGTGAGTTGAGTTAGATCCTTCAACATCCTTCTTCAATTTGGCCCAGATCTGACCAGATTTGGATATAACTGCCATATAAACCGATCTCTCGATTTAAGGTCTTGCGCCCATAAAAGGCGCATTTATTGCCTGATTTTGCCAAAATGTCGACAGTGAGTTCTGTTAGGCCATTCGACATACTTCTGCAATATGGCACAGATCAGTCCAAATTTGGATATAGCTGCCATATATACCGATATCTCGATTTAAGGTTTTAAGCCCATAAAAGCCAGATTTATTGTCCGATGTCGAAGAATTTTTAGACAGTGAGTTGTGTTAGGACCTTCTTCAATTTGACCAAGATCGATCAAGATTTGGATATAGCTGCCATATAGACCGTATCTCTGTTTTAAGTCTTGGTCCCATAAAAGGTTTCTCACACGTTTATGGCAAGGATGTAGCAACTTTTTGCAGTTAGTTAGTAGACGTGTGGGGCTACTTGAAGGTGTTAAGGAATTCGGAATCGGTGTTTTGTGATGTGAGAAATTTGAGGAAAACCAAAATTTTTGTCTTAAAATTTTCAATTTTGGAACGTCCTCAACACATATGGGGTGATTTTTTAAGAGCTATAGGAAAGTTTTTCAAAAGAAAAAAAAATCATAAAATTCAGAAAAATGCATGAAATCTTTATTTGAATCGATAGTATGGTTCATATAATTTTACATTTCATGCAAATGTTGACCGTGGCTGCGCCTGAAATGGTCCATCCGCTTAGTCCAATTTTGGCATACTTTTTCCAACATTTCGGCCGCTATCTCATCAATAAATAAATACTTCAATGTTGTCTTCCAATGCATCAATTGAAGCGGGCTTGTCTGCATAGACATGAGCTTCAACATAGCCCCTCAAAAAATAGTCTAAAGGAGTTAAATCGAGCGATCTGGCTGATTTACACCCCAAAATTGACAATTCTACTTATTTACATACCCAAAGTGAGCTTCGTAGATGGAATGGAAGAAGAGCGCGATGAAGTTTCTAAGCGGAGCACTCATTTTGATAATAAAATTCAATAATTTGCAAGCAATGTTCGTTTGTTAGACGATTCATGGTTAAATTTTAGGCCAAACCGAAGATGTTTGACAGTGAAACAAAACACGGAACGGACGTGAGTTGTTTAAACCAGAGTTTCCCAAAAAAAGATAGTAGCTAAAAAAATCACCCTTTATTCTCATATTTATTGCAACATAACATTCCATTTGTAACACCTCGAAATATTGATCTAGGACCCCATAAAATATATATATTCTGGATCGTCTCGACATTTTGAGTCAATCTAGCTATGACCGTCCGTCCGTCTGACGAAATCACGATAGCGGTCGAACGCGTTAAGCTAGCCGCTCGAAATTTTGCACAGATACTTCCTATTTATGGGGGGATCGTTGGGGCCATATTGGTTCAGATTTGGATATAGCCCCCATAAAATCCGATTCCCGGATTTGAATTCATCAACTTTTATTAGCCTCAATTTTAATCTGATTTGAATGAAACTTGGAACAAAGACTTGAGTGATGACTTTCAACATCTATGCCAAGTATGATCCAAATCGGCCATAAGCAGATATAGTCCCGTATAAACCGATCTCCCGATTTGAATTCTTGAACATTTAGAAGCCCCATATAAACCGATCCCCTTATTTGATATCTGGAGTACCTAGAAGCCTCAATTTTCGTCCGATTTGGCTGAAATTTGAAACTATGATTTGAACTATGACTTCCAACATCCGTGTTAAGTATGATCTAAATCGATTCAAAAACAGATATAGCCCCCATATAAACCGATCCCCTGATTTGATTTCTAGAGTCCATAGAAGCATCAATTTTCGCCCGATTTGGCTGAAATTGGGAACAAAAACTTATGTTGTGACTTTCAACATTCATGCCAACTATGATCCAAATCATTTAATAAAAAGATATAGCCCCCATATAAACCGATCCCCGGATTTGTCTTCTTTAGCCCTTAGAACTCTCAATTTTCATCCGATGTGGATGAAATTTGAAACCGTGTCTTTAGTTGTGATTTCCAACATTCATGATTAGTGTGATCCATGTCAGATCATAGATAAATGTAGCCCCCATACAAACCGATCCCCTGATTTGGCTTCTTGAGTCCCTGGAAGCCTCAATTTTTATCCGATTCGGCTAAAATTTGGAACAATGACTTGAATTATGACTTCTAATATTCTTGCTAAGTACGATTCAAATCGGTTAATAATAAGATATAGCCCCCATATAAACCAATCCCCGGATTTGATTCTTGAGTCCCTTGAGAAACCCTAATTTTCGACCGGTTGGGCTGAAATTTGGAACAGTGACTTAAGTTGTGATTTCCAATATTCGTGCCAAGTATGATTCAAATCGGTCCATAAGCAGATATAGCCCCCATACAAACCGATACTCAGGTTTGAACTATTGAGCCCTTAGAAGCCTCAATTTTCATTCGATTTGGTTGAAATTTGGAAGAAAGACTTTAGTTATTATTTCCAACATCGGTGCTAAGTATGAGCCGAATCGATCCATAAGCAGATATAGCCCCCATATAAACCGATCCCAGGATCATACTTGGCATGAATGTTGGATATCATAGCTCAAGTCTTTGTTCCAAATTTCAGCCAAATCGGAGGTTTGAGGCTTTAAAGGGCTCAAGAATTCAAATCAACTTGAGTTATGACTTCCAACATCCGTGTAAAGTGTGATCCAAATCGATTTATAAATAGATATAGCCCCATATAAACCGATCCCCTGATTTGACTTCTCCAGCCCTTAGAAGCCTAAAATTTCACCTGATTTGACGGAAATTTGGACAAAAAACCCATCTCATGACTTACAACATCAGTACTAAGTTTTTATTCGAATGGGTCAATATGATGATATAGACCCCCTATGTACCGAGATCATGATATGACTTTTGAGACCAAAATAATTCAACTACAAGCTGAGTTAGGTTAGGTTTAAGTGGCAGTCTGCCATCAGACTCACTTAGATGTTTTCGTCCATTGTGGTACCACAGGAACAGAAGAAGGAAGATGCCTTCTAGATCCTACCGTTAAATCATCCAGATCGCTTTAAAAAGTCCAATAACTTGCGAATGTTCACATCCGCTAAATCAGACAGGAGAAATGAGAACCTAAAGTGGAACTCCTTCTGACAGCTGATGCGGGACACACACACAGAAGGTGTTCTATAGTCTCTTCTTCTTAAATGTCCTCACAGCTTCTGCAAACGACGTTGCTGGCAACCTTCAATCTGTCAGCATGTTACCATCTATCATTCGTTGTCCTTCGGGCCTTGTCCTGAAAACTTAGCTTACATGTCGCTAGAGGCACACCCACAAATTCCAGTGTCCTTGGAGTGGAGGTAGTTCCCAGTCTCGCAAGCTCGTCTGCTTTAGAATTCCCTGGGATATCTCTGTGGCCCGGCACCCAGAGTAGGTGAATTTTGAACTGTTCAGCCATCTCGTTGCGTGATCTTCGACAGTCGAGGGCGGTTTTTGTGTTCAGAAATACGTTCTCCAGGGATTTAATGGCTACCTGGCTGTCTGAGAAGATATTTATGCCAATCGTCGTAATGACATTATATATTAGCCATTCCATTACTTTCTTAATTGCAAGGATCTTCGCTTGATACACACTGCAGTGGTTGGGTAACCTTTTCGATATGACCAGTCCTAGATCTTTAGAGAACACCCCAAAGCCCACCTGATCGTCTAGTTTGGAACCGTCCGTATAGAAGTCTATGTAACTTCTATTACCAGGGATATCGTAGTTCCAATCGGTTCTATTAGAAATAGTGGTACAGTACTTTTTATCAACAAGTAAAAAGGCGTTATGTTCGGCCGGGCCGAACTTTGGATACCAACCACCTCGGGTATATATGTAAAGCACCTTTCATCAAAATCCAGTGAAAATTGCATGCCTTATGTCTCACAGCAGTTCGATCCAGATCCGATTTGGATCAAATACTAATAAGTACAAGTCATTGTTCAATTATGTATAACAAAATATTGGTCTTTCTAGTAGCTATATCTAAAAATAAACCCATCTGAACCATATACAACATGTTAAATCAGTTAAATCGGATTATAAATGCGTCTTTTTTGGGGCCAAGACTTTTATTCGAGATATCGTTCTATATGGCAGCTATATCCAAATCTTGATCGATCTAAGTGAAATTGAAGAAGGATGTCGAAAGGCCCAACACAACTCACTGTCCCAAATTGCGGCGATATCGGACAATAAATGCGCTTTTTCTGGTTCCAAAACCTAAAACCGAGAGTTCGGTCTATATGGCAGCTATATCCAAATCTTGACCGATCTGTGCCATAATGCAGAACTATATCAAGGGGTTTAACCTAACTCAATGTCCCAAATTTCGGCGACATCGCATAATAAATTCGCCTTTTATGGTCAAAAAACCTTAAATCGAGAGATCGGTCTATATTGCAGCTATATCCAAATCTGAACCGATCTGGACCAAATTGATGAAGGATGTCGAAAAGACAACTTACTGTCTTAAATTTCATTAAAATCGGATAATAAAGGTGGCTTTTATGGGCCTAGGACCCTAAATCGGAGGATCCGTCTATATGGCAGCTATATCCAAATCTGGACCGATCTGGGCCAAATTGACGAAGGATGTCGAGAGAACTAACACAACTCACTGTTCCAAATTTCAGCAAAATCGGATAATAAATGTGGCTTTTATGGGCCTAGGACCCTATATCTGAGGATCCGTCTATATGGCTGCTATATCCAAAACTGAACCGATCTTGACGAAGGATATCGAAGGGCCTAACACAACTCACTATCCCAAATTCGGATAATAAAGGTGGCTTTTATGGGCCTAAGACCCTAAATCTGAGGATCGGTCTATATGGCAGCTATATCCAAATCTGAACCGATCTGGGCCAAATTAACGAAGGATGTCGATGGGCCTAACACGACTCACTATCCCAAATTTCAGAAAAATCGGATAATAAATGTGGCTTTTATGGGCCAAAGACCCTAAATCGGGCGATCGGTCCATATGGGGGCTATATCAAGATATAGTCCGATATAGCTCATCTTCGAACTTAACCTGCTTATGGACAAAAAAAGATTCTGTGCAAAATTTCAGCTCAATATCTTTTTTTTTCTTTTGAAGACTGTAGCGTGATTTCAACAGACAAACGGACAGACGGACGGACATGTCTAGATCGTCTTAGAGTTGTACGCTGATCAAGAATGTATATACTTTATAGGGTCGAAAATGGATATTTCGATGGGTTGCAAATGGAATGACAAAATGAATATACCCCCTCCTTCGGTGGTGGGTATAAAAAACGGCTCAGGTAGGGTGTTATCCATACTGCCTGGAATATCGGATATAGAATCAAGGATAACACAGTGTCCGTAGCCACCCAATGACCATTGAGAAATCTCCCTTAACCCTACGGCAGTTGTCGCTACAATTTGCGTAGCCACAATGCCCAGAGGCACAAGAAGTAGCATTAAGTTCAGTACATTAGAAGGTGTCGCCCTCGATGTGGCTGTGATGCACAAACAAGCCATACTTTGGATCCGATTAAGTATTGAGCTGTAGGTGGACTTTTGAAGCGCCGTCCACCAGACTACAACACCATATAGCATAATAGGTCTGACAACTGCAGTATATACCCAATGCATGACACGAGGTCTAAATCCCCAACTTTTGCCAATGGCTCTCTGGCAGTTGTATAGGGTAAGAGTTGCCTTTTTTGCCCTTTTCAAAATGTTGGCTTTTAAGTTCAATTTCCTCTCCAGCATAACACCCAGGTATTTAGCGCTTTCTGTAAATGGAACATTCTCTGTCACCGAAGAAGACAGGTGCCACTATAGGAAAATTGTATCGCCTGCTGAAAAGAACTACAATTGTCTTGCACGGATTTATACCTAGACCACTTTCGGTAGCCCACTTTGCACTTGCACGTAGAGCTGCCTGAAGTATATCTCTTAGAGTATTGGGAAACTTTCCCCTATCCACAATTGCCACGTCATCAGCATGCGCGACCACTATAGGAAACTTGTATCTCCTGCTGAAAAGAACTACCTCTGTCTTGCACGGATTTATACCTAGACCACTTTCGGTAGCTGTCTTGCACGGATTTATACCTAGACCGCTTTCGGTAGCCCACTTTGCTGTTGCATGTGGAGCTTCCTGAAGTATATCTTCAAGAGTACTGGGAAACTTTCCCCTAACCGCGATTGCCACGTCATCAGCATACGCGACCACTTTTACGCATTTTTTCTTCGAGAGACAATAATATATTGTTTATGGCTATATTCCAAAGTAGAGGAGACAGTACAACTCCTTGAGGTGTTCCTCTGCTGACCCATCTTTTTAGATCCACAGATACCAAGCCTGCCGCAATGCATCTTTTCTTACGGTAGAGTTGATGCCTAGAAACTTCAAGTCCTTCATGATTGACGTCGGTTTTACAATATTTGAAAGCACCTTCAATGTCAAGAAATGCCATCATTGCATATTGCTTGACAGCGAGAGAACCCTCTATGTAATCGACTAGGTTGTGAAGGGCTCTTTAAGTGGATTTGCTTTTACTAAATGCATGCAGCTAACGTGACAGGCGATCTCCAGGGATCTTTGCCCTAAGATTTGTTTCTATCAACCTCTGAAGAGTCTTCGGCATAAAGGATGACAGACTAATAGGACGAAAATCTTTCGCCTTCTTGTGGTAGGGTTTTCCTGATTTCGGAATGAATATGACATTCGTGTCCCTCCATTCCACAGGTATACATGTTTCTACCAACTTCTCCAGAGTCTTCAGCATAAAGGATGACAGACTAATAGGACGAAAATCTTTCGCCTTCGTGTGGTAGGGTTTTCCTGCTTTCGGAATGAAAATTACCTTCGTGTCCCTCCATCCCACAGGTATATACGACATTCTGAATATAACTCCCTAAGCCAGGGAACCAGTCTATCAGACACAGCTTGTAATTCTACCGGTGATACATAATCAGGGCCTGGCGACTTAAAGGAGTCGAAACTTCTTATCGCCCAAAGGATTTTCGGCTCAGACACAACTTCTCTAAAGGCCTCCGACGAGTGCATACAAGTGGCAGCCTCTTTTGGCGCCATGTTTTCCTTTGGAGAATTACCCGGGAAATGCGTGTCAACGAGTACTTCTAGTGTTTCCTCACTAGACATTGTCCATACATTCTCTTACTTCTGAATATACCCCACTGTAATAGGTCTTGAAAACAGAATCTTCCTTAGCCTAGAGGCTTCAGATGTATCCTCTACGGAGCTGCGGAATCTACCCTGGATTTGTTCTGAGACTTTCTCAGCTCGCCCTTATATTTTTATACCCTCCACCATAGGATGAGGGTATACTAATTTCGTCATTCTGTTTGTAACACCTCGAAATATGCCTCTAAGACCCCATAAAGTATATATATTCGGGATCGTCATGTCATTTTAAGTCGATCTAGGCATGTCCGTCGGTATGTCCATCCGCCCGTCCGTCTGCCTGTCGAAAGCACCCTAACTTTCGAAGGAATAAAGCTAGACGCTTGAAATTTTGCACAAATACTTTTTGTTAGTGTAGGTCGGTTGGGATTGTAAATGGGCTAAATCGGTCCATGTTTTAATATAGCTGCCATATAAACCGATCTTGGGTCTTGACTTCTTGAGCCCCCAAAGGGCCCAATTCTTTCCCGATTTTATTGAAATTTTGCACGTAGCGTTTTGATATCACTTTGAACAACTACGCAAAGTATAATTCAAATCAGTCCATGGTTTGATATAGCTGCCATATAAACCGATCTTGGGTCTTGACTTCTTACGCCTCTAGAGGGCGCAATTCTTATCCGATTTTATTCAATTTTTGCACGTAGTGTTTTGGTAGCACTTCCAACAACTACGCTAAGTATGGTTTTAATCAGTCCTTGGTTTGATATAGCTGCCATATAAACCGATCTTGGGTCTTGACTTCTTGACCCAATAGAGGGCGCAATTCTTATCCGATTTTATTGAAATTTTGCACGTAGTGTTTTGGTAGCTATTCCAACAACTACGTCAAGTTTGGTTTAAATCTGACCATGTTTTGATATAGCTGCCATATAAACCGATCTTGGGTCTTGACTTCTTGACCCAATAGAGGGCGCAATTCTTATCCGATTTTATTGAAATTTTGCACGTAGTGTTTTGGTAGCACTTCCAACAACTACGCAAAGTATGGTTTTAATCAGTCCATCGTTTGATATAGCTGCATTTAAACCGATCTTGGGCCTTGATTTTTGGAGCCTCTAGAGCGCGCAATTCTAGTCCGATATGGCTGAAATATTGCACGTAGTGTTTTGTTCTCTTTTCCAACAACTGTGCTAAGTATGATTCAAATCGGTTCATAATATGGTATAGCTCTCATATAAACCGATCTTGGACCTTGACTTCTTGAGCCAATAGAGCGCGCAATTCTCATCCGATTTGGCTGAAATTTTGCATGAGATGATTTGTTACGATTTCCAATAACTGTGGTAAATCGGTATAGAACTTGATATAGCTGCCATATAAACCGATCTGGGATCTCGACTTCTTGAGCCTCTAGAGGGCGCAGTTGTCATACGATTTGGCAGAAATTTTGTGTAACGGCTTCTCTCATGACCTTCAACATACGTGTCTAATATGGTCAGAATCGATCAGTAGCTTGATACAGCTCCCATATAAACGTATCTCTCGATTTTGCTTCTTGAGCCCCTACAAGGCGCAATTCTTATCCGAATGAACTGAAATATTACAAAATGACTTCTACAATGTTCAGGATTCACATATGGTCCGAGTCGGACTATAACTTGATATGGCTCCAATAACATAACAGTTCTTATTCAATATTCTTTGTTTGTCTAAAAAGAGATACCACTCATAGAACTCAAAAAAATCCAATCAATGGTGAAGGGTGTATAAGATTCGGCCCGGCCGGACTTAACTCGCTCTTACTTGTTTTAGCTCAGCCTTATATTGAGTTGCCCAAAAAGTAATTGCGGATTTTGTAAAAGAAAGTAAATGCATTTTTAATAAAACTTAGAATGAACTTTAATCAAATATACTTTTTTTCTAAAGAAAGTTAAAAGTAACAGCCGATAACTGACAGAAGAAAGAATGCAATTACAGAGTCACAAGCCGTTGAAAAAATTTGTCAACGACGACTATATGAAAAATCCGCAATTACTTTTTGGGCAACCCAATAGATATCCCAATCGTGTGGTGCTCTTGTGGCTTTTGCTCTGTTGCAGAGTTTTCTGCAGTCCTTCCTTAGACCAACCAGCTCTGTGGTCCACCATAGTGGTCGCTGTTTGCCCCCTTGGCTTGGCACTAGGGCATCCTATATAAAATGTAACCCCGCCGAACTTAAAGCATAATATTTTCCTTAATTATTACTACATTTCACTGTTTTCCTCAGCACACACATTTTATTAAGTAATAATTCATAAGCTTAGAGTGCTGCACTATTGAACGATTAACTAACTTACTTGGTGGAATAGCCTCTCACATACGCGTATATCTTTATTAAGGACATTGAGGCAAACATAAATAATGTTCATCACTTTAATGTTTTGGCTTTTTCTTCTTCTTTTTTTTTTGGTTTATTAATTATGTTGACAAGCTGAAACAGCAACAACCAACCAAATGAAATGTACCCCCACCATGGGTGGAATGTGTTGTGCACGCACCTCATTGTCAGAGGACATGCTTTTTGGCACACCCCCTACCCCGCACATCTTTGAATTGCCCGCAGTGTCATTCTCAAGCTGCGGCGGCATGAGGAGCATCATTAATGTCTGCCTTGCCATAATATTTTATGATTATACAGCACAGGAAACTTGGTTATTTTTTTAGGGAATTTCTGGTCACAGACTAACAACCGGAAGGACGTACGGATTTACTCATGAATTGTCTGGTCAACAAAAACATTAACTAAGGCATATTGCATGCACGAGTGTGTGTGTGTATGTGTGTTTGGGTTCGTTTTGTATTTAGCTGCGGGGTAATTAATTTTACTTGACTTCATCCACCTTTACCACATGCTGAAATATCATTTCATTTTTTCCAAAAAAGAAAAAAACCGAAACTAATTTGTAATTTGTACCTGGTGACCTTTTAACATAATGTTAACATGCTTCCTTTAAGTGTTGTAGAGGATATTTTTGCTGTTAATTTCCTATTTACGCTGAATTGTCATTTCAGTGTTATGCAATTATTTTGGCGGTTGGCAGCGTAAAACTGGGAAAGAAAACACACTGAAGCATACTTAGTTCACCCGGGCCGAATCTTGGGTACCCACCACCATGGATTCTGCTAAAAGTTAACACAACTTAACATAGTTGAAGAGCATAGGTGTACACTATCTACCAAACCAAGCTTAATTTAAAGCTTCAAAGGGGCCATGGGTGTTGGAAGTCATAACAAACCACTACATTCGAAATTTCAGTTAAATCTGATAATAATTGCGAGCTACAGGGGCTTAAGATAAAAAATCGGCAGATGGTTTATATAAGAGCTATTAGACTATACACCGATTTTGACCTGATATTGGTCACGATTGTTGGAAGTCATTACAGAACAATAGGTGAAAGTTCCGGAAAAATTACCCAGCGAAAAATTTCTAAATTGGAAACACTAAAATTTGTGTTTATACTGTTAGCACTACCATAAAGCTCAATTGTTCATGCCACGAATTCATCGCTATTTTCATGCCCACCACCCAAGCATGGAGGTATGTTCATTTTGTCATTCCGTTTGCAATACATCGAAATATCCATTTCCGACTCTATGTCATGTGCGACAGTCTGTCCGTCCATCTCTCTATTGATATCACGCTACAGTCTTTAAAAACAGAGATATTGAGCTGAAACTTGCACAAAATCTTTTCTTGTCCATAAGAAGTCGAAGATGGGCTATATCGAACTACATCTCGATATAGCCCCTTTATAAATCGATCCGCCGATTTAGGGTCTTTGGCCCATAAAAGCCACATTTATTATCCGATTTGGCTAAAATTTGCGACAGTGAGTTGTATTAGACTAGTAGACATCCTTCTTCAATTTGGCCCAGATCAGTCCAGATTTGGATATATCTGCCATATAGACCGATCCACCGATTTAGGGCCTCAGGCCCATAAAAGGCACATTTATCATACGATTTGGCTAAAATTTGGGACAGTGAGTTGTGTTAGACCCTTCGACATCCTGCATTAATTTTGCCCAGATCGGTTCGGCTTTGGATAAAGCTGCCATATATACCGATTTCGCCGAAATTTGAGGCAGTGAGTTGTGTTAGGTTCTTCGACATTTTTCTGCAACTTGGCCCAAATCGGTCCAGATTTGGATATAGCTGCCATAGAGACCGGTTTTTCGATTTAGAGACTTGGCCCCATAAAATTCGCATTTATAATCCGATTTCACTGAAATTTGACACAGTTACTTATGTTAGGCTTTTCGACATCCGTGTCGTATATGGTTCAGATCGGTTTTTTTTAGATATAGCTACTAAAAATACCAATATTTTATTAAACCGATCTTGGGTCTTGAATTCTTGAGCCACTAGCAATTCTCATCCGATTTGGATGAAAATTAGCATGAGGGGTTTTGTTATGATTGCCACTTACTGTGCTAGGTATGGTTGAAATCGGTCCTTAGCTTGATATGGCTGGCGTATATACCGGCTTTGGATCTTGACTTCTTCGGCCAATAGAGGGCGCAATTCTCATCCGATTTGGCTGAAATTTTGCATGAGGGATTTTGTTATGACTTTCAATAACTATGCGATGTATTGTTGAAATCGGTTCATAAATTGATATAGCTGGCATATATACCGATCTTGGATCTTGACTTCTTCGGCCAATACAGGGGGTATTTCTCATTAGATTTGGCTGAAATATTGCATGAAGTTGTTTGTTATGACTTCCAACAACTGCACACCAAATATGGTTTAAATCGCTCTATAGCCTGATGTAGCTGCCATATACAATATATAGATCTTGTATCTTGACTTCTTGAACCATTGGAGGGCACAGTTCTTATCCGATTTGGCTGAAATTTAGCATGGGGTTGTTTGTTATGACTTTAAAAAACTGTGCCAAATATGTAAATCGGTCTATAACTGCCATATAAACCGATCTTGGATCTTGACTCTTTGAACCACTGGAGGGCGCAGTTCTTATCCGATTTGGCTGAAATTTTGTATGACGTATTTTGTTATGACTTCCAAAAACTGCGGTAAATATGGTTCAAATCGATACATAACCTGATATAGCTACCATTTAAACCAATCTGGGATCTTGATTTCTAAAGCCTCTAGAGGACGCAATTCTTATCCAGTTTTGCTGAAATTTTGTACAACGGCCTTCAACGGGTTCAATATGGTCTTAATCGATATATAGCCTGATACAGCTCTCATATAAACTGATCTCCCGAATATGCTTCTTGAGCCCCTACAAGGCGCAATTCTTATCCGAAAGGCTGAAATATTACCCAATGACTTCTACTATGGTCTTCAACATTCAATTTCCGTATGGTCCGAATCGGACTATAACTTGATATATCTCCAATAGCATGACAATTCTTATCCATTATTCTTTGTTTGCCTAAAAAGAGATACCGCGCAAAGAAACCGACAAATGCTCCACTCATGGTAGAGGGTATATAAGATTCGGCCCAGCCGAACTTAGAAAGCTCTTACTTGTTATACCCACCACCGTAGGATGGGAGTATACTCATTTAGTCATTTCGTTAGCAACACATCGAAATATCAATTTCCGATCCTACAAAGTATATATATTTCGGATCGTCGTAAAATTTTAAGAGGATTTCGATTTCGCTGAAATTTGAAACAATAAGTAGTTTTAGGCCACCCGCTATCCGACTCAAATATGGTAAAATTAGAACTGTATTTAGATATAGCTGTCTTATAGACCGATATGCCGGTTAAATGTCTGAAGCTCATAAAAGCTTTATTTATTACCCTATTTTGTTAAAATTTGAAATACAAAATTCAACAGTGACTTAGGTTTATAAGACCACTCAACGTCCGTGCCGAATTTGGGTGCATAAGTTATCCAGTTTTCGCCGGATTGTGACGAAAGGGGGGTTTCATATATACCCGAGGTGGTGGGTATCGAAATTAATGAATTTTCACTTGTTTTTAATTGGATTAATTAAAAAATTAATTGAAAATTTCAAAAATTTCATTCATTTGTTTAGTGCATCAATTAAAAAATTAATCGAAAATATCAACATTTTGTTATTTGAATATGCAATTTTTTTTAATTCCATTTTTAAAAACCGAGATAGATATTATCATTTTCGTGATTGAAATAGTTTCAATTAACAAATTAATTGGATCAATTAATTTGTTGATTGATACCAGTTTTTATTCATTTCTATGTAGTAATGGGTTTATTATACCCTCCACCATAAGATGGGGGGTATACTAATTTCGTCATTCTGTTTGTAACTACTCGAAATATTCGTCTGAGACCCCATAAAGTATATATATTCTTGATCGTCGTGAAATTTTATGTCGATCTAGCCATGTCCGTCCGTCTGTCCGTCCGTCCGTCCGTCCGTCCGTCCGTCCGTACGTCCGTCCGTCCGTCCGTCCGTCCGTCCGTCCGTCCGTCCGTCCGTCCGTCCGTCCGTCTGTCTGTCGAAAGCACGCTAACTTCCGAAAGAGAAGAGCTAGCCGCTTGAAATTTTGCACAAATACTTCTTATTAGTGTAGGTCGGTTGGTATTGTAAATGGGCCATATCGGTCCATGTTTTGATATAGCTGCCATATAAACCGATCTTGGGTCTTGACTTCTTGAGCCTCTAGAGTGCGCAATTCTTATCCGATCAGAATGAAATTTTGCACGACGTGTTTTGTTATGATATCCAACAACTGTGCCAAGTATGGTTCAAATCGGTATATAACCTGATATAGCTGCCATATAAACCGATCTTGGGTCTTGACTTCTTGAGCCTCTAGAGAGCGCAATTCTTATCCGATTGGAATGAAATTTTGCACCACGTGTTTTGTTATGATATCCAATAACTGTGCTAAGTATGGTTTAAGTCGGTCCATAACCTGATATAGCTGCCATATAAACCGATCTTGGGTCTTGACTTCTTGAGCCTCTAGAGTGCGCAATTCTTATCCGATTGGAATGAAATTTTGCACGACGTGTTTTGTTATGATATCCAACAACTGTGCCAAGTATGGTTCAAATCGACCCATAACCTGATATAGCTGCCATATAAACCGATCTTGGGTCTTGAATTCTTGAGCCTCTAGAGTGCGCAATTCTTATCCGATTTGAATGAATTTTGGCACGTAGTATTTTGTTATGACATCCAACAATTGTGCCAAGTATGGTTCAAATCGGTCCATAACCTGATATAGCTGTCATATAAACAGATCTGGGGATTTTACTTCTTGAGCTTCTAGAGGGCCCAATTCCTATCCGATTTGGCTGAAATTTTGCATGACGTATTTTATTCTTACTTTCAACAACTGTGTCAAATAACGTTCAAATCGGTCCATAACCTTACATAACTGCCATATAAACCGATCTGGGATCTTGACTTCTTGATCCCTAGAGGTCGCAATTATTATCCGATATGCCTGAAATTTTTTACGACGGATCCTTTCATGACCATCAACAAACGTGTTTATTATGGTCTGAATCGGTCTATTGCCCGATACAGCTCCCATATAAATCGTTCTCTCTATTTAACTTCTTGAGCCCCCAATGAGCACAATTCTTATTCGAATTGGCTGAAATTTTACACAGGTCTCCAACATATAATTTAATTGTGGTCCGAAACGGACCATATCTTAATATCGCTCTAAAAGCAGAGCAAATCTTTTCTTATATCCTTTTTTGCCTAAGAAGAGATGCTGGGAAAAGAACTCGACAAATGCGATCCATGGTGGAGGGTATATAAGATTCGGCCCGGCCGAACTTAGCACGCTTTTACTTGTTTTTTTATACCCTCCACCATAAGATGGGGGGTATACTAATTTCGTCATTCTGTTTGTAACTACTCGAAATATTCGTCTGAGACCCCATAAAGTATATATATTCTTGATCGTCGTGAAATTTTATGTCGATCTAGCCATGTCCGTCCGTCTGTCCGTCCGTCCGTCCGTCCGTCCGTCCGTCCGTCCGTCCGTCCGTCCGTCCGTCTGTCTGTCGAAAGCACGCTAACTTCCGAAAGAGAAGAGCTAGCCGCTTGAAATTTTGCACAAATACTTCTTATTAGTGTAGGTCGGTTGGTATTGTAAATGGGCCATATCGGTCCATGTTTTGATATAGCTGCCATATAAACCGATCTTGGGTCTTGACTTCTTGAGCCTCTAGAGTGCGCAATTCTTATCCGATTGGGATGAAATATTGCACGACGTCTTTTGTTATGATATCCAACAACTGTGCCAAGTATGGTTCAAATCGGTCCATAACCTGATATAGCTGCCATATAAACCGATCTTGGGTCTTGACTTCTTGAGCCTCTAGAGTGCGCAATTCTTATCCGATTGGAATGAAATTTTGCACGACGTGTTTTGTTATGATATCCAACAACTGTGCCAAGTATGGTTCAAATCGACCCATAACCTGATATAGCTGCCATATAAACCGATCTTGGGTCTTGAATTCTGGAGCCTCTAGAGTGCGCAATTCTTATCCGATTTGAATGAATTTTGGCACGTAGTATTTTGTTATGACATCCAACAATTGTGCCAAGTATGGTTCAAATCGGTCCATAACCTGATATAGCTGTCATATAAACAGATCTGGGGATTTTACTTCTTGAGCTTCTAGAGGGCCCAATTCCTATCCGATTTGGCTGAAATTTTGCATGACGTATTTTATTCTTACTTTCAACAACTGTGTCAAATAACGTTCAAATCGGTCCATAACCTTACATAACTGCCATATAAACCGATCTGGGATCTTGACTTCTTGATCCCTAGAGGTCGCAATTATTATCCGATATGCCTGAAATTTTTTACGACGGATCCTTTCATGACCATCAACAAACGTGTTTATTATGGTCTGAATCGGTCTATTGCCCGATACAGCTCCCATATAAATCGTTCTCTCTATTTAACTTCTTGAGCCCCCAATGAGCACAATTCTTATTCGAATTGGCTGAAATTTTACACAGGTCTCCAACATATAATTTAATTGTGGTCCGAAACGGACCATATCTTAATATCGCTCTAAAAGCAGAGCAAATCTTTTCTTATATCCTTTTTTGCCTAAGAAGAGATGCTGGGAAAAGAACTCGACAAATGCGATCCATGGTGGAGGGTATATAAGATTCGGCCCGGCCGAACTTAGCACGCTTTTACTTGTTAAACACTATTATGGTGATATATAAGTTCCTTTGTTAAATACTTCTTTTCAATTCCATTGCTTTGAAATAAGTGCTCAGTATTGCATCACCCTTTTTGGCTGAAATTCATTTTAATTGCTACTTTCATACAAATATGTTAAGGCTGTTTGTTAACATATATACGATTGAGTGGGCAATAAAAATTGTCCTTTTATCATCTCGCTGACATACAATTATGATAGCAATTGCAAATGTCAATGTTGTTGAATGTTCTGCTGAATTTTTAAACATATTAAAATGGAATACATTTATGTATGCTGGTTTACATTTTCATTTCAATTTAGTTTTTTCTCACATGCAAATTAAAAAAATTCAGAGTTTAAAACATTTATGGATAGCCTTTTAAAGCCTAAAAAATAGCCTTTTTACATGTGCTCGCTGGAATTGTAACAACCATACGACATTTGGCTTTTCCTTGGGGTTTTCTGCAATACACAAATTGAACTTACATCTCCAAATTTATTTTGGAGATGTAATTTCTGCCAAATAGGATAATAAAGGGGGCTTTTATGGGCCGAAGACCCTAAATCGACGGATCGGTCTATATGACAGCTATATCCAAATCTGGACCGTTCTGGGCTAAATTAAAGAAGGATGTCGAGTGGCCTCACACAACTCACTGTTCTAAATTTCAGCAAAATCGGATAATAAATGTGGCTTGTATGGGCCTAAGACCTTAGTTCGGTCTATATGGGGGCTTTATCAAGATATAGTCCGATACAGCCCATTTTCGAACTTAAGCTGCTTATGAACAAAAAAAGAATCTGTGCAAAGTTTCAGCTCAATATCTCTATTTTTATACCCACCACCATAGGATGGGGGTATACTAATTTCGTCATTCTGTTTGTAATTTCTCGAAATATTCGTCTGCGAACCCATAAAGTATATATTCTTGATCGTCATGACATTTTATTTCGATCTAGCCATGTTCGTCCGTCTGTCCGTCGAAAGCACGCTAACTTTCGAAGGAGCAAAGCTAGCCGCCTGACATTTTTTCACAAATGCTTCTTATTAGTGTAGGTCGGTTGGGATTGCAAATGGTCCATATCGGACAATGTTTTGATATAGCTGCCATATAAACCGATCTTGGCTCTTGAATTCTTGAGCCTCTAAATTGCAAATTTTTGCCCATGAACATTCCACTAAGGGCAAACATCTCACATATCAATGAGTGCTGTCCGATTCAAGTTTAAGCTCAATGATAAGGGGCCTCCTTTTTACAGTCGAGTCCGAACGGCGTGTCGCAGTGCGACACCTCTTTGGAAAGAAGTTTTACATGGCACAGTACCTCAAAAATGTTGCCAGCATTAGGCGGGGAAAACCACCGCTGAAAATTTTTCTGATGGTCTCGCAAGGATTCGAACCCAGGCGTTCAGCGTCATAGGCGTCACATGCTAACCTCTGCGCTATGGTGGCCTTCTTGAGCCATTAGAGGGCGCAATTCTTATCCGATTGGAATAAAATTTAGCACGGCGTATTTTGTTATGATATCCAACAACTGTGCCAAGTATGGTTTAAATCCGTCCTTAACCTGATATAGCTGCCATATAAACCGATTTTGGGTCTTGACTTCTTGAGCCCCTAGAGGGCGCAATTCTTATCCGATTGGAATGAGATTTTGCTTGACGTGTTTTTTGTTATGATATCCAACAACTGTGCCAAATAAGGTTCAAATCGGTTCATAACCTGATATAGCTGCCATATAAACCGATCTTGGGTCTTGACTTCTTGACCCTCTAGCATTTATTCGCAATTATTATCCGATTTGCCTGAAATTTTGTACGACGGATTCTCTCTTGGCCATCAGCATACGTATTTATTATGGTCTGGATCGGTCTATAGCCCGATACAGCTCCCATATAAATCGATCTCTCTATTTTACTTCTTGAGCCCCCAAAGGGCGCAATTCTTATTCGAATTGGCTGACATTTTACACAGGTCGCCAAACTTATAATTTAATTGTGGTCCGAACCGGACCATATCTTGATATCGATATAATAGCAGAGAAAATATTTTCTTTTATTCTTTTTTTTGCCTAAGAAGAGATGCGGGGAAAAGAACTCGACAAATGCGATCCATGGTGGAGGGTATATAAGATTCGGCCCTGCCGAACTTAGCACGCTTTTACTTATTAAAGATTGTAGCGATTTCAACACGGACAGACGGATGGACATGGCTAGATCGTCTTGGATTTTTACGCTGATCCAGAACATATATGCCTT
>NW_026739350.1:0-1000 GCF_963082655.1 Stomoxys calcitrans
GATCCGGAAGGAGCAATTGGCTTTATAATTTATTGATATTGGTAGGGGGCGGACCCTTCCCTTTACCCTAAAAGTACGACCCCAAAATAAAAGTGAACCGATCGGGACAATATGGGATTCAAATGAAAGGTATTCAGGAGTAGACTACGAATTTTATATTACCGACCCCAAAACCTCCTAAAATTGGTTTATTGGACGATAAATACAATATGGGACTCTAATGAGAGGTATTCGGGAGTAGATTGCGAAAATGGTCAGGAAGGAGGAAAAGGCATTTTAGTTTGTTGATATTGGAAGGGGCGGACATCCCCATTACCCCAAAGACACCACCTAAAATCAAAAGTGGACCGATAGGGACAATGTGGGTATCAAATGAAAGGTATTGGGGAGTAGAATACGAATATGGTATTAAAAATTGGGATCAAGTATGCGAGGGGTCGTCCAACCCCAAAAACTCCCCCAAACAAACATATTGGAAGTAAATATCAATATCCATAAAATCCATAAAATAAAGTGTAGGAATTTCGTTGCGGTTGTTTGCTGTATTATTTTTTAAATTTTCCACCCTAAGACGGGCCTAAACAATGATTGTTCCAGGTAGTTGATATGGCTATCTTTGCCAGAGCTAAAAATTTATTTAGTAAAATGGAATATCCAAGTTTGTGTTAAACTGTTAGAGGGGAAGGCTCAACGAACGTAGACACAATCAGAGGTGACATTTTTCTACGTCTTGACAGCGAAAGCTCAGTGGAGCGGGTTTGATTGAAAGTTCGGCTGGGTCGAATCTTACAAACCCTCTACCATGGATCTCATTTGCCGTTTTTTTGCCCGATATCTCTTTATAGGCAAACAAAGAATAATGCATAAAATTTGCAAAGCTATTGGAGCTATTTCAGGTTATCAACCGATTTGGACCGTGCTTGGTTTGGCTGTTGGAGATCATAGTAGATGTCATTGCGCAAAATGTCTCCAAAAATTGGATAAGAATGGAGCCCTATAG
>NW_026739351.1:0-50392 GCF_963082655.1 Stomoxys calcitrans
GCCACAAAAAATCGCCAAATGGACACATTAGCCAATCAAGAGGACTCGGTTTGTTTGTTCCGTATGGACTGAAAAAACGGCAGAACCGATTTTCTTGAAATTTTCGCATATTGTGTAGGTTGGTCTGGAAGGAAACATAGGCTGTATAATTTTTCGATATCGGAAGGGAAGACCCTCCCCCTTATGCCAAAAACACAACCCAAAATCAAAAGTGGACTGATCGGGACAATATAGGTATCAAATGAAAGGTATTGGAGAGTAGAATACGAATTTTGTATTAACATTTGAGTCTAAGTACCCACCGGACCTCCCCAACCCCAAAACACCTCAAACAGTCACATAGGACGTTAATTTCAATATGGGGCTCAAATTAAAGGTATTAGGGAGTAGATTTCGAATCTGGCATACAAAATCAGATGGGAGTATAGGGGGTCACGCCAACCCTCAAAAACGCCATTAGATCCCTGATGACTATATTTGATATTTGATATTTGGTTGAACCCATTTTCTTAAAATTTTCATAAATTATGAACGTTTGTCTGGAAGGAAACATAGGTTATATAATTTTTATACCTACCACCGAAGGATGGGGGTATATTCATTTTGTCATTCCATTCGCAACACATTCCGTCCATCTGTCCGTCTGTCTGTTGAAATCACGCTACAGTCTTTAAAAATAGAGATATTGAGCTGAAATTTTGCAAAGATACTTCTTTGTCCATAAGCAGGTTAAGGTCGAAGATGGGCTAAATCGGACTATATTTTGATATGGCCCCCATATAGACCGATCCGCCGATTTTGGGTCTTAGGCCCATAAAAGCCACATTTATTATCCGATTTTGCTGAAATTTGAGACAGTGAGTTGTGACTCACTTTTTTTTTCTACATTCTGACTAAGTTTGACCAGATCGGTTCAGACTTGGATATAGCCGCCATATAGACCGATCAACCGATTTAGGGTCTTAGGCCCATAAAAGCCACATTTATTATCCGATTTTGCTGAAGGTTTGGACAGTTAGTTCGCTTAAGCCCTTCGACATCGTTCTCAAATTTGGCGTAGATCGGTTCAGATTTGGATATAGCTGCCATATAGACCGATCCTGCGATTTAGGGTCCAAGGCCCATAAAAGCCACATTTATTATCCGATTTTCTGATTTTTGGAACAGTGAGTTGTGTTAGGCGTTCCAGATCGGTCCAAATTTGAATATAGTTGCCATATAGACCGATCTCTCGATTTAAGGCTTTGGGCCCATAAAAGGCACATTTATTTTCCGATTTCGCCGAAATTTGGGACAGTGAGTTGTGTTAGGCTCTTCGACATTTTTCTGAAACTTGCCCAAATCGGTCCAGATTTGGATATAGCTTTCATATGGATTGATATCTCTATTTAAAGTCTTGGCCTTATAAAAGGCGCATTTGTAATCCGATTTCACTGAAATTTGACACAGTGACTTATATTTGGCTTTTCGACATCCATACTACACGGATGGTTCAGATTGGTTTATTTTTAGATATAGCTGCTGTACTTATTAGTATTTGGTCCAAATCGGAACATATTTTGATATAACTGCTATCACCGAATTTTGATTAAAGGTGGTTTACATATATACCCGAGGGGGTGGGTATCCAAAGTTCGGCCTGGCCGAACTTAACGCCTTTTACTTATTAGATATCTTGTGGAGGCGGACCCTCCTCCTTACCCCGAAAACGCCACCCATAACCGAAAGAGGTCCCATGGGCACAATTAGGGTATCAAATGAAAGGTATTGGAGACCAGAAAACGAATATGGTATTAAAATTGGGGTCCAAATACCCAGCGAGACCCACCAACCCCAAAACTCCTCCAAACAGATATATTCGAAGTTCATGTCAATAAGGGACTCAAATGAAAAGTATTAGACAATAGATTACAAATATGAAATAAAACATGAAGTCCAAGTAATCGGAGGTCGCCCACCCACCAAATACCCCCAAATGGGCATATTTTCCGACCGGGACTCAAATGAAAGGTATTAGAAAGTAGATTGTGAATATGACATTAAAACTTATGTTCAAGTCTAGTTTCAGCTTATCCTCCTAAAGAAACGTCAAATGGGTTATTTGACCCATAGTGACAATATGGGACTCAAATAAGAGGTATTTGAAAATAGAAAACGAATTTTACATTAAATTTTGGAGCCAAGTGTTTTGGGGTACTCCCTACAGCACCTCCTTAACTGAACTTCATTTCCATTGGGAATAATGAACGAATTTAATATCTATTTTCAGTGCAAAGTCCCAGGGGCCGCCCCAGCCTCAAAACACCCACCAAACGGTTCATATTTACCGGCCATGGAAATATGGGGCTCAAATTAAAGGGATTTGGAAGTGCAGCACGAATTTGAAATCCATATTTGAGCCGAAATGTCTGAGATGCCATCCCTCCCTTAATGAGAACCTTACCCTAGGGAAGAACATTACCACCAGGAACCGAGAAGGGGCAAATTCTCACACATCAATGAGTGCTTTGCGATTCAAGCTTAAACTCAATGATAAGGGACGTTTTTTTAAAGCCGAGTCTGAACGGCGTCCCGCAGTGCGACACCTCTTTGGGGAAAATTTTTGAAATTACCATGTATGGCATTGTACCTTGCAAATATCGCCAACATTAAGAGGGAATAAACACCGCTTTGTCCGCTTTTCTCGCCAGGATTCGAATGCGCTCAGCATCATAGGCTACAATGGCATGAAATCAATATCCGCATTCAGGGCGAAGTGTCCCCACCCTATAAAGTTATTAGAGAGTTAAAGAAGGCACAGGCGCTGGCCCGCTTCGTGTAGTATGTTTATATAAGACATTATTGTACCCACCAACATAGAATGTGGTATTATAGTCATTCCGTTTGTAACACCTCGACATATTCGTCTAAGACCCCATAATTTATATATTTTCTATATATTAATTGTGAATTTCATAACAATGATGGTCTTCAAATGTTGATCATCATCCCTCGTATCCCATAGCTTACTGTATGTAGCAGTTCCCATCTAAATTAACTCCTTCCGCTTTCTACCAAAGACACCACAATATCTTATTCTAGAAAATTTCTAATAATTTATCATCCCGCTCATTTATCTTCGTCCTTTGTTTTTAATGTCACAGTGCAAATTCACGATTGCTGACAAATCTGCTGATTCACGCTTTTTGCCGCCATTTGTTTGAGATTTTCTAATGATTACCCCCTTCCACAGCCCTCGAGAAAAAAAGGTTTCCCTACATGCAAGTAGCATTTTAAAGCTTAAGTTTTCATTGTCTGAAATAGGATGACAACGGGAATGACAATGACAACAAATGCCATGGCAAAACATAAACGCTAAACAAATGATGCTAAGAGACAACAGAGGCTGATTGAAAACGGAACAAAAACAGAGAGCACATTGCTTAGCATCCGGGAGGACCAAACATATGGTAGCAACTCACACATGTGCATATTGGGTGGTGGCGAAGACGCTACTTGCCGATGGCGAAGACGCTACTTGCCGAGCAAAACAAAAAATTGATATAGTCAGATCCAATCATATCTGGCATTAGATAAAATTTGGATCAAATTTTGTCTGATAAGATAAAATTAAAAAAAAAATACGGAATTTTTAATCTTTTTACTAGCGTTGTGAAATTTTAAGATTCTCCGTATAGGATTCAGTATGGAAGTAACTACCATTCCCAGATTTGACTTCCAGAGTTCACCCAAACTCTATTCAGTATAGGGGGAATTTCGAAAGAACCTCAAATTTTGCACAGGTTCAGCAAGTTTTCATTATCACCAGTAATGGATATGGCTCCCATTAAATCTACCGATGAAATTCTTGAACTCATTCTTGAACTCATATAATTTCCATGATTTAAATTAGCTCTAGTCAAGCTCATAGTCCTATTGGTCCTCATAGACTACAACTTTGTAAAGGCCAAGAGAGAAAAATCTGAAAATTGACTTTTTGAGCAATAAAAATATTTTCTCATAAAATCTTTTTTTTTTTTTTTTTGCAAACGTTCCACCCTATTGTTGTTTTTATGAACTCTGTGCTTGTTTACTCCTCATAGGATTTCTTCCTATTACGAATAATGAATGAGGTTGGGTTGTTATTGCCGCTGCTGCTGCTGTTGTTTCCAACAGTCTGTCGCCATACAAAGCCCGATTGCTCGTATGTTGGCTATGCCTTTGCTCTCGTTGCTTAGCTATTATTGTCCTTGTCAATTTTAATCCCCTACATAGTGTTGAGATTTACCGTGAAGTTGGTGGTGCCTTAAGGCTCCCTGCTATCTGTTTGAATATTATTGCCATAAGATTGATACTCTATTTGCTTTTCATGAGTTGTGGTTGATTTAATGACTGTGAATGTATTGTAGCATTTGCTTGCTGATGATGATCGAGTTGCAGACATAATCTGCAGTAGTAGGATGTTTGCTAAAGAGGATTTATAAATTATATCAAGTGAGGACGAGCCAAAGTTGGGCTGCCGAACATTTGGTTATGTAGGGTAAGTGGTCAAAATTAAAATTTGCTTAAATTGTAAATGTAAGAGGAACCTTCCAAAAGTATGTGGCCTAATCTAGACTTGAAGAGGTCAACCGCTTTGCTGTCATTGGATATAACAGACGTTTCAGTCATTGTGTCCGTCATGACTGGTCACTGTCTAATCGGAAAACATGGCTGGCAGATTGAAGGTTGCCAGCAACGACATTTACCGAAGCAGTGAGTAGAGTTAGAGTAGAGTTAGTGTAGAGTTATTGTAGAGTTAGAGTTGGGTTAGAATAGAGTTAGTGTAGAGTTAGAGTTGGGTTAGAATAGAGTTAGAGTAGAGTAGAGTTAGAGTAGAGTTAGAGTAGAGTTAGAGTAGAGTAGAGTTAGAGTAGAGTTAGAGTAGAGTTAGAGTAGAGTTAGAGTAGAGTTAGAGTAGAGTTAGAGTAGAGTTAGAGTAGAGTTAGAGTAGAGTTAGAGTAGAGTTAGAGTAGAGTTAGAGTAGAGTTAGAGTAGAGTTAGAGTAGAGTTAGAGTAGAGTTAGAGTAGAGTTAGAGTGGAGTTAGAGTAGAGTTAGAGTAGAGTTAGAGTAGAGTTAGAGTAGAGTTAGAGTAGAGTTTGAGTAGAGTTTGAGTAGAGTTAGAGTAGAGTTAGAGTAGAGTTAGAGTAGAGTTAGAGTAGAGTTAGAGTAGAGTTAGAGTAGAGTTAGAGTAGAGTTAGAGTAGAGTTAGAGTATAGTTAGAGTAGAGTTAGATTAGAGTTAGAGTAGAGTTAGAGTAGAGTTAGAGTAGAGTTAGAGTAGAGTTAGAGTAGAGTTAGAGTAGAGTTAGAGTAGAGTTAGAGTAGAGTTAGAGTAGAGTTAGAGTAGAGTTAGAGTAGAGTTAGAGTAGAGTTAGAGTAGAGTTAGAGTAGAGTTAGAGTAGAGTTAGAGTAGAGTTAGAGTAGAGTTAGAGTAGAGTTAGAGTAGAGTTAAAGTAGAGTTAGAGTAGAGTTAGAGTAGAGTTAGAGTAGAGTTAGAGTAGAGTTAGAGTAGAGTTAGAGTAGAGTTAGAGTAGAGTTAGAGTAGAGTTAGAGTAGAGTTAGAGTAGAGTTAGAGTAGAGTTAGAGTAGAGTTAGAGTAGAGTTAGAGTAGAGTTAGAGTAGAGTTAGAGTAGAGTTAGAGTAGAGTTAAAGTAGAATTAGAGTAGAGTTAGAGTAGAGTTAGAGTAGAGTTAGAGTAGAGTTAGAGTAGAGTTAGTGTAGAGTTAGAGTAGAGTTAGAGTAGAGTTAGAGTAGAGTTAGAGTAGAGTTAGAGTAGAGTTAGAGTAGAGTTAGAGTAGAGTTAGAGTAGAGTTAGAGTAGAGTTAGAGTGGAGTTAGAGTAGAGTTAGAGTAGAGTTAGAGTAGAGTTAGAGTAGAGTTAGAGTAGAGTTAGAGTAGAGTTTGTGTAGAGTTAGGGTAGAGTAGTAGTAGTAGAGTAGAGTAGAGTAATAGAAAAGAGCAGAGAGATAATAACACCTTACAACACTCTCACTTTAGATCATGTAGATCCTTTCTTAAGGCTTTAGTCGAAGTTCGGAAATTGGTATGCTGGCAGATTTAATTTTATTATTTCACTGCGTATCACATAGTTGATGAGACCACACAGACGAGGCATTACTTACACAGGCCTGCCAATTGTTTTGTATGTGGTCAATAAGGTTGTGACTAGAGAACCTTGTCCCTAGTTCTGACTTTCTCGCAAATTTCGGTGGATGTGCTGAGAATATGTGAAAAGCTGTCAAATCTGACTCCAAGTAAATAAGGACACTTGAATCGTTACTCAATAGACTTTCACAATTACTTTATTTTCACCTCATACGTTTATGCAGTGAACAATGTAGTTGAAGATTTGGTGTCGGATATCTTAAAATCTCTTAAAGTGTAATAAGAGGTGTGAAACTCTCCTGATGTTTTAGCAGTTAGCCTAACTTGACCTGTATTAAGGGTTGTAGTCAACACTTGTAGAAGAAAGTTGCCTCGTTTCATAATGTTAGATAGTAATAACTCACTCCCTGATTGTTGTACTTTCCTTACCATCCTCCTCTTTTGAAGTATAGTTGCTACGGTTCTAGGCGGGTTCTGATTTTATAGTTGCGGTTCTGGGCGTGATTCTGGGCAGGTTTGGACCTATCGCAGAGAAACGACGATCCCAGCCATACAATGAACAACGTATTCACTTTTTCTTGTATTTTAAATTGTTTAAAAACCTATTCATATAAACACCGTTCAACCATTTTTTCTCAATAGCAGCTTTTGTTAAAATCCTTTTTTTTTTTTCTTTGTTATTTCCTTTTGTCACCGATAAAGACTATAAGCATTCCCATTTATCCTTAAATCCTGTTTACACAATCAATTCGTTCAATCAATCAACCAATCATTGTTAAGAAAAAAGGTAATCTATTAAATTTATTAAAATGTTTTTAGCTTTCAGCGATTCTCATTGCCATTTCCCCTTGTCCTTGTGTCCTGAAGTTCATGTTAATGTTGAAAAAAAAGCACATTTGAAATGATGTGGCAACAAATGGTGCAACTGTTGCTATTATTGATGCCTCAGTTAATCTGCCTGTGAGTCAGTTAGTCAGTAATGTCGCACATGCTGTGACCCTCCCACTCCGTTTTCGGTACGGTCATTCCGGATATGGGTGAGTAAACAGCTGACCTGTGTCAGATGGCTGTTAGGTGTTATTAAAAATGGTACACACTCAAGGAAAACAAAAGTTGATGAAAGACCTTCTTTCAATGGGTATACCAAAAGGTCACAGTGGTGTGTAACACACTGTAGAATTCTTAATTCAACAGCCAGACAAAAGGCGGGCTGCACTTAAGCGTTTGTGGTATATACTTTAGAAAGTTTTCTGCTCTTACCAGCAAAATTCTACCAACGAATTTCTTTGAGTGCCTAATGTTCGCTTGCTTTTTTTATTATTTTTTATTTGACATGGGAGTTTTTGCTACCATTTTCATTGCTACAACCTTCTATGATGATGCTGTTCGGTGTCCACGTGCATGTCCATGCCCATGTCCATGTTCACGTAAATGTCCACGTGTATGTGCGTGTTAATGTTATTTTATTTTTGTGTGAATACAGGATATGAAAATTTCAATTCCGGCGGTGGGAAATGTTTCCACATTTTATTACAAAAAAATAATTAAATTATTTATTCGGGTAAATGTTATAAAAATGCAAATGTGGGTAGAACTTGGTCGAAATATGTCTGTGTTTGGCATATTGAACGTTTTAAAGAGAAGAAACCCCTTTAGTATGTTAAGTGAACTATGGCAAAACGTTGATGGAAGACTTTTAGATTTAAAGGTTAAACTAAACTTGGCTTTTGAGCTTTAATTATTTTTATTTATTTATATGTATGTCCAACATCACTACTGCGATTCAGGGTATTGAGACTTTGTGAACTTCTTAGAAAGGCCCAGTATGAATCTTAAGCTAAATTTTCGGTAGCAAACAAATGGTCGTTTGGCCAAACTGCAAAATACTTTTTGCTGATAAAGCTGATGAACTTATAAAAATTATATTTTGTATAAATAAATCCATAACGTGTAGCAATAGTTATCAAGTTTCCTGCAGTGAAACCCGAAACCAAAGCTTTCAATGTCCACACAAACAAAACCCAAAATTTCATATGTCAACGAAAATTTCGTTTGAGATGCGTATCGGCCTGAACACCCAAAGCCAAAAGAGATAGATTCATTGATAAGATCGACTAAGAATCACTTGCTGGTTTGATTTAGCAGTCTCATTTTTCTGTCCATCCATATGTTTATTTGTCCCTCTGTCTGTCCATGTTAATTTGTGTACAAAGTACATGTCGCAATTTTCAAATTTGGCAAAGACATTTTTGACTTAGAGACAAAACCTAGTAACATTTGAAAATCGGTTAAGATTTGAATATAGCTCCCATGCACATATTTGTCCGATTTGGATTAATATTCTAATAACGTGGTCATTTCTAAAACGATTATCATAAAATTTGGCACGAGGGTTTCTCTTATGACTCTCTACCCACCCACATATAAAGGCTGATTTTTTTATCCATTATCTTTCTGGCTAAGGCACGTTTCGTGTTTTGTTTCACTGTCAAACATCTGCAGTTTGGTCCATAATTTAACCATGAATCGTTTTACAAACGAACAACGCTTGAAAATTATTGAATTTTATTATCAAAATGCGTGCTCTGTTAAGAAAGTTCATCGAGCGATTTTTCCATTCTACGACGAAGCAAATTTTTGGCTCAATGGGTATGTATGTAAGCAGAATTGTCAATTTTATAGTGAAGATCAGCCAGAAGCATTGCAAGAGCTACCAATGCATCCAGAAAAACTCACAGTTTGATGCGGTTTATAGGCAGGTGGCATCATTGGACCGTACTTCTTCAAAGATGATGCGAATGGTAACGTAACTGTGAATGGTGAGCGCTACCCTGAGATGATATCCAACTTTTTTTTGCCTAAAAAGCAAGAGCTTGACTTGCATGCCATGTGGCTTCAAGAAGATGGTGCCACATGCCACATAGCAAGCGTAGCAGTGGACTTCACGTTCGGGACCGGTCAATTGGCCGCCTAGATCGTGCGTTTTAACGCCTTTAGACTATTTTTTGTGGGGCTATGTTTAAGCTCATTTCTATACAGACAAGCCCGCTTCAATTGACGCATTGAAGCGGGCTTGTCTGTAATATACTTGCCAAGTAGTGTACTAATCGGTCTAAAGCCTGTTAAAGCTCCCATATCAACCGATCTCACGATTATACTTCTTCAGCCTCTAGATGGCGTAAATCTTCTATGATTTAGCTGAGATTTAGCATGAGGTGCTTTGTTATGACTTCCAACATCTGTGCTTAATATAATTCAAATCGATCCATAACCTCATATAGCTGTCATATAATCGATTTCGTATCTTCACTTCTTGAGCCGCTAGAGGGCGCAATTATTATCCGATTTGGCTGAAATTTTCCATGAGATCTTATATTTTGAATTTCAACAATTTCGTCTAGTATGGTCCAAATCAGTTCGTAACCTGATATATCTGCCAGATAAACCCATCTCCCGATTATGATTCTTGAGCCTATAGAGGGCGCTGAAATTTTTTACAACTAGAACCGATCACCTGATATTAGTTCTTGAACCCCTATAGTGAGTAATTATTATCCGGTTTGGCTTTAATATTGCACAATCACTTCTACCATGGTCCCCAATATCCCAACCAAGTATGGTTCAGATCGGTCCATTACCTGACATGTATCCTATAGAGGGCAATTTTAGCCATTATCCTATAAAAATACACTTAAACTTGTTTAACTTCTCAAGTTGATTGGGAATTGAAAAACAAAATTCTTTTTCTTTATGCAAAGAGAATAAAAGAAGGACGGACAATGGTAAATTGACTCTCACTTTGGGGCTTGATATGATAGCAAACGATTCAGAACTCATTAAATGAGGATAAAATTTAAACTTATTTACCAAAATTTCTGTACAAAAACGCCAAAGCCAGCAACACTGTTTGCATCGGCTACTATACAAAGAAATATTTTTGCTAAATAAGCTAATGCGCTATTGTTGTTGTTGCCGAGAGATAAAATGGAATTTTGTTAGAAAATATGTTGCATTTTTTCTACTGTACTAGCCGACTTTTAAGCATGTGCCAAAAACCACATTTGGCCAGAGAATATTTTTTAAAACCCCCTGCCCAGCCACCATCACTTAGACACACAATGCCAGCCTGATCGCAACCGAGAATAGACCAGACCATATCAATTGGCTGACCGACCACCCATACAACTTCAGCCATTCGGCCAAAACAAAAACTGCCTTTGTAGATTTTCTGCTATGAGAAAAATTTGGTTTTTTTTTTCTCCTTTGCCTTACCCTGCATTTTTTTCGATGCCATAACGGTGGTTAACCTCTGATTTGATGGTTTATTATGGAGCCCATACTTTGGGTTAATAGACTTCTTTGTACTCTGGATGCATGCATGTAGGCACATGTATATCGACTTTGGGCATATGCAGGCATACGATTTCTCTGCTGCCAATGGATATGATGCAGGGGTCAAAATCCATAAAACCCAACCAAACCAAACCCCAAATATCGATATTTTATTAAATTTAGTTTTTCAGTAAATAGGCCGGTATTGTGGGCTTGCCAGTTTATATTGTCAGCCATGCAAAGTAATTTCTGTTTCATTTGCTAGAGAAAGAGGGAGGAGGTGAGAGATAGTAAGAGAGAGAGAGAGAAAGTGAATAGGATTATTCCATAACAGACTTTTTTTTGGCTCATATTTGTATGGATTGGTTGAATGGCCTAGCTTTAATGATTTTTTGTATCGATTGAAAAGTGTAACACATTCATTTTATTTTTTTTTTTTTTGGCGTCTGATTCAGAATTTTGTTATTATCCCTATAAGTATTTCCGTTGCATTTATTTCGCTATTTTTCTGAATTTGTAAAGTTAGGTCTTACTCAACTATTGATATTGGAAAATATAAGACATACAAGCTTGCTTATCTATAGTGGCAGAGCTTAAAAATTGCAAATAGTTTTGGCCTAGATTAGATAAACAGGGAAATGACTTGAGTTACTTTAACTATCCTCATTATTATTACAGAGAATACCGAGGTTACTTCTTTCATATCAAGAAGTATTGTATGTTCCACGTCTTATCTCATTGGTAAGATTCCTCCTCTGCTAAAATTTTTATACCCACCAACGAGGGATGGGGGTATATCCGTCCGTCCGTCTGTCCGTCCGTCTGTCCGTCCGTCTGTCCGTCCGTCTGTTCGTCTGTCCGTCCGTCTGTCCGTCCGTCTGTCCGTCCGTCTGTCCGTCCGTCTGTCCGCCAGTCCGTCCGTCCTTCTGTCTCTTGAAATCACTCTACAGTCTTTAACAAGCAAGAGCGTGCTAAGTTAGGCCGGGCCGAATCTTATATACCCTCCACCATTGATCGCATCTGTCGAATTCTTTGCGCAGTATCTCCTTTTAGGCAAACAAAGAATAATGAATAAGAACGGAGCAGGGGGATGAGGAGGAGAAGGAGCTTTATCAATTTATAGTCCGATTTGCGGCTCAAGAACCAAAATCGGGAGATCGGTTTATATGGGAGCTGTATCAAGCTATAGGTCGATTCAGACCATATTGCACATGTATGTTGAAGGCCATGGCAGAAGCCGTTGTACAAAATTTCAGCCAAATCTGATTATAATTGCTCTCTCTAGAGGCTCAAGAAGTCAAGATCCCAGATCGGTTTATATGGCAGCTATTTACAGTTTATGTACCGATTTACGCCATACTCATTGTAGTTTTTGGAAGTCATATCAAAATACCTCATGCCAAATTTCAGCCAATTCGGGTGAAAATTGCAGCTCGAAAAGTCAAGATCCAAGATCGGTTTATATGGCACCTATACCAGGTTATGGACCGATTTGGACCATACTTAGCACAGTTGTTGGAAGTGATACCAAAACAACACGTGGAAAACTTCAGTCAAATCGGAATTGCGTCCTCTAGAGGCCCAGAAACTTGGTCCTGAAAGTGGGTATGAATTTCGTGCCCTAATCCCAAATGCCTTTCATTTGAGTCCCATGATCGATAAATACGTATGTCCGATTATGCGGTTCTCTCGGAGTTGAAGTAGTCCCCCAGACACTTAGCCCTGAAAAAAAAAAAATATCAGCATCGTGCTTTACTCTAATATACCATACCATTTATTTAAACCCCATATTGCCATTGGTTTAAGGGGAGTTTATGGGATGAGGCGTCCCCACAACACTTGGCCCCAAAATTGGATATCGTTTTATAATCTCCACCACCTTTCATTTAAACCCCCTATTGCAAAATTCTACAAATGTATCCGGTTTGGGGTATGGACCCAAAAAACCCATCATTATCAAGCTCTACTCTCTTTAATATCCAAATTGTCATGGATAGCAAGTATGTCCTATTTGGAGGGTTGTTGTGGGGTGGGATTTTCCGCAGACAGTTGGTCCCGAATTTTGACTTCAGATTCGTGGTCTACTCCCAAATACCTTCCATTTGAGCCCCATATTTTCATAGTCGGCAAACATGTTCAGTTTGTAGGTGTTTTGGGGATGGAGCTGCTACTTAGTAACATGGCTCTGAAAATATCTATCAGATTCGTGTTCCACTTTAAAAACCCTTTTATTTGAGCCTCATATTGCAATAGTCAGCAAATACTTCCTATTTGGTGGTGTTGTGGGGGTGGGGTGGCCCCATAAACACTTTTCCCCGAATACTGATATCAGATTCGTGATTTACTCCCAAATACCTTTCATTTGAGCCCCATATTGCTATGGTCGTTAATTTGTCTTCTATGGGTGATGTTCTCGGGGCGGCCCCTCAAACACTTGGTCCCACATCTGGATATCAGATTCGTGTTGTACCCTCAAATATCTTTTATTAAAGCCCCATATTGTCATGGTCAGAAATTAAGTCCTGTTTGGGGAAGAAGGAGTGGACTCCCAGAAACTTTGTCCTAAATTTGCATATCAGATTAGTATTTTACTCGTAAATACCTTTCATTTGAATCCCAGATTACCATGGTCGGTAAATGTGTCCGATTTAGGGATGTTTTGGGGGTTGGGGTGGTCCCCCAAACACTTGGTCCGACATTTCGATATCAGATACGTTTTCTAATCTTAAATACCTTTCATTTGTCTCCCATATTGTCGTGATTGGTGTACATATATATTTGGTAGGTTTTGGGGTGGGGCGCCCCCCCTAGGTACCCCATCCGAAATTTGGATACCAAATATTAGTTTTTAGGTTCGAGATATGGCGTTTCTGAAAATTAGGGTAAGGGGGAGGGTCCGCTCCCCCTTCAGATATCAAAAAATGTAGTACCCTATTTCACCACGGGATCAAGAAAATCGGTTGAGCCGTTTTTGAGTCTATAAGGAAGACACAAACAAACAAACTAACCTACAAATAAGCAGAAATTGATTTTTACATATAAGAAGACTGTTAGAGGACACACAAAATTTCGCTTAAATCGCACCACCCATATCCGAGATCTGGCGTTTTTGAAAACAAGGGTAAGGGGGAGGGTCCGATTTCGAGCAAACTTCGCAGATATTGTGGTAGTCATCGAGGAAAGCGTTGTGCAGAATTTTTGGCAAGATTGTTCAATAAATGCGCTTGCTGTGACATGAAGTTAAAATCGGGCTATATATATACATGAGAGCTAACTCTAAATCTGGACCGATATCCAGGAAATTCACCATAAAAGTCGAAAGAAAAATCCTCCCTGCCAAATTTTAAGAGAATCGGTTAACAAATGACCATTTTATTGCATTATTACTGCAGATAAGACGAACATATATATGGGAGCTATATCCAAATCTGAACCGATTTTTTTCAAATTTCAATAGATTTCGTCTCTAAGCCGAAAAACATGCCTGTACCAAATTTTAAGACGATCGGATGAAAACTTCGACGTGAACATGGACAAAATATAGCATGGACAGACGGACAGACGGAAGACAGATGATT
The DNA here is from genome assembly GCF_963082655.1 of Stomoxys calcitrans. Taxonomy (NCBI): domain Eukaryota; kingdom Metazoa; phylum Arthropoda; class Insecta; order Diptera; family Muscidae; genus Stomoxys; species Stomoxys calcitrans. The sequence continues at coordinate 14,036 of NW_026739351.1, forward strand.
CTGAGTCCATCGGTATACTTATCAATGGGTCTATCTCTCTTCCTTCTGGGTGTTATAAACAAATGCAAATGCAAATTTGCCCCTGAACATTCCATTATGGAACTGGGGGAAACTTCTCACAATTCAGTGAGTGCTGTTCGATTCAATTTTCAGCTTAAACGATAAAGTTTTTAAAGAAAAGACCAAAATGGTGGCTCTACAACCTATCAAAGGGTATATCGGATGAAAAATTTTTATAGGAGATACATCTAAATTTGATACGATTTTGTTTAAAATCAATAGCGGTCGTCTTTGAACCAATAAAGAGACTTGTGCAAAATTTAACGACAATCAGACAACGAATTACATCTGTACCTGGGGTCTAGATATTCTCCCTCTTAGCGTTGCATACAAATGCGCAAAGTTATATAACATAATTTTCTTTAAAATCCCACCAACTCACCTAAAAATTTATTCACAGCATCTTCCAGTAACTGCAAGAATACAAAGAAAAGAGAAATATACAATTTTTTTAATATTTATGAAATCGTCCATGTTATGTTCATACATTAAATGCATAAGTAAATAAATGAAGAGAGTTTTAATGAAAATATTTATTTTCGTAGAAAATCTGAAACAAAAGCCATTTATAATAAGACTTTTTTTTTTGTTTTTGGCCATGTTAATATAACGCAGCAAGGCAAAGGCAGTAATAAATTTATTAACTCAAAATCCTTGTAACAAATCACCAGAAGATGATGAAAAAGCTGCACAAAAATACGATTGATGTGGGGTGTCGATGGTATGAGTGCGAAGGAGAAGGGAAAAGTTGTGAGTTTATATAAAGAACGAGTGAGGAGACGGATAAGGGAGTAGTTAAGTGTCGTCCTCCTTTATCGATTTATCATAGGAGTAAGGTGAGTTTCGTTATGCAAACGAGCAGAGCTGGGAAAACAACAATATTTCTGTGTGGAACACTTTATACCCTCTACCATAGTGTGGGGGTGTACTAACTTTGTCATTCCGTTTGAAACACATCGGAAAATTTATCTTAGACCCCCTAAAGAATATAAATTCTTGAACGCTATGACATTATAAGACGATCTAGGCTTGACGGCCCGTATGTCGAAAGCACGCGATCTTTTGAAGGAGTAAAGCTAGGTGCTTGAAATTTTGCACAGATACTTCCCATTAGTGTAGGTCAGTTTGGGTTGTATATGGGCCATATCGGTCCATATTTGGATATAGCTGCTATATAAAATGATCTGATGATTACACTTCTTCCCTCTAGCCTCTAGAGAGCACAATTCTAACCCGATTTGGCTGAAATTTTGAGTTAAAAACAACATACCTGCAAGTATAGCTCGAATCGGTTCAAAACCTGATATAGCTCCCATATAAACCGATCTCCCGATTTTACTTCTTGAGTCTCTAGAAGTCTAGAAGACCGATCTCTCGATTTAAGGTTTTGGGCCCATAAAAAGCGCACTTATTGTCCGATGTCGCCGAAATTTGGGACAATGACTTGTGTTGGGCCCTTCAATATTTGTCTTCAATTTGGCTCAGATCGGTCCAGATTTGGATATAGCTGACATATAGACCAATCTCTCGGTTGAACAATGGCATTTGGTCTAAATCGGATGATATCTATAGAGCTGCTATGGGGCATAAGGTATGCATTTTTCACTGGATTTTGACGAAATGTGGTTCACATATATACCCGAGGCGGTGGGTATCCAAAGTTCGGCCCGGCCGAACTTAACGCCTTCTTACTTGTTTTATCTGCTCGGTTGTAGGGATGTATGTCAGGGATACTAGACACCCGTTTGTAACTGATTGGCCAACGGACCGCACAATGCATTATAGAGAGAATTCTTATTTCGCCCGAACAGTTCGTATGTGGAATCGACTTCCGGCTAATGTTTTTCCCACCCACTTTTCCATCCAAAGATTTTACACAAATGTCAATAAGCACTACTTCCTTTTCCCCCCTCCAATTCCTTATTACCTCTCGCCAACGCAATGCACTGCATTCATAGGCGACATCCTCTGCGTGTTGACTGACAGAAAGGCGTTTTGGGAGTTGAAACCATCCATTTCGTCTTATCTCCATTTACTGCCATATCCATTTTCACTGACTCTCTTTCGATTCTTTCAAAGGCCGCAGTTACTACTCAATGTCGTCGGCACAGGCGAGTAGCATGTTTTCTCTTGTAATTAGTGTGTCATATCTATTCACATCTGCATCTCGTATAATATTCTCCAGCAGAATTTTTAAAGAGATCACACAAAAGGCTGCGTACTTGTCTGAAACCACGTTTGGTATTGAATGTTTCGGAGAGATTCTTTCCCATTCATGCTCAGGGACACGTATCAGCAAGTGTCATCCTGTAAAGTCTTATTAATTTTGCAGGGCTACCAATCTCAGACATGGCTTGAAATACCTTTTAACGTAAAGGGCTATCGAAAGCGGCTTTGTAGTCAACAAAGAGATGGTAGGTGTTGATTTGTTCTTCTAGGGTCTTCTCCAGGATTTGGAGCAGTGTGAATATCTGGTCTAGGGTGGATTTACCAGGTCTAAGGGAGCATTGGTCCCATTGATTTCAGGTTTTTATCTTTTACACAGTTTTTTTACACAGTCCACAGTATCTTGTATGCAATGGGGAGCAGACTTTTTCCTCTGTAGTTGACACATTCCGTCTTGTCTCCTTTCTTGTGTACGGGTTATAGTATGCTGATGTTCCAATCATCGGGTATGCGCTCTTCTATCCAGATTGCGCAGATTAGCTGATGCATACGCCTAATCAGTGTGTCACCTCCCGTCTTAAATAGTTCAGCGGGTAACCCGTCGGCTCCTGCTGCCTTATTGTTCTTTAGTCAGGTCACTGCTACTTTGACCTCATTCTGACTAGGATGTAAACATTCTATACCATCATCAGGGATTGGTTCTGCGGTATCCTCTTCGCCGCCAACGTCGGACACTAGCAGTTGGCTAAAATGTTCTTTCCATATCCTCAGTATGCTATCTATGTCAGTTACCAAATTTCCTTCTTTGTCTCTCCAGGTGGATGTGCCTGCACCGTAGCCATCGGTGTGATGTTTAATTCTTTAATAGAATTTCCGGACTTCATTCTGACTCCTGTATATATCAATTCGCTCACACTCAAGTTTTTAGATTTCCTTTAGGTGAAATTAGGGACAGTGAGTTGTGTTAGGCCCTTCGACATCCGTCTTCAATTTGGCCCAGATCGGATCAGATTTGGATGTAGCTGTCATCTAGACCGATCTCTCGATTTAAGGCTTTGGGCCCATAAAAGTCGCATTTATTATGCGATTTTGCTAAAATTTGGGACAGTGAGTTGTGGTAGGCCCTTCGACACCCGTCTTCAATTTGGCCTAGATCGGTCCAGATTACGATATAGCTGCCATATAGACCGATCTCTCGATTTTAGGTTTTGAGCCAATAAAAGCCGCATTCGTTATCCGATTTCGCCGAAATTTGGGACAGTGGGTTGTGTTAGGGCCTTCGATATCCTTCGTCAATTTGGCTCAGATCGGTCCAGATTTGGATATAGCTGCCATATAGACCGATCTCTCGATTTTAGGTTTTGAGCCAATAAAAGCCGCATTCGTTATCCGATTTCGCCGAAATTTGGGACAGTGGGTTGTGCTAGGGCCTTCGATATCCTTCGTCAATTTGGCTCAGATCGGTCCAGATTTGGATATAGCTGCCATATAGACCGATATCTCGGTTTAAAGTTTTGAGCCCATAAAAGGCGCATTTATTGTCCTATTTTGTCAAAATTTGGGGCAGTGGGTTGTATTAGGCCCTTTAACATCCATCTTCAATTTGGCCGAGATCAGTCCAGATTTGGATATAGCTGTCATGTAGACCGATCTCTCGATTTAAGGCTTTGGGCCCATAAAAGGCGCATTTATTATCCGATTTTGCCAAAATTTGGGACAGTGAGTTGTGTTTGGTCCCTCGACATCTGTCTGCAATATGGCACAGATCGGTCCAGATTTGGATATAGCTGACCGATCCCTCGATTTAAGGTTTTGGGCCCGTTATGGGAGCACTAATTGTCCAATGTCGCCCAAATTTGGGAGAGTGAATTAAGTTTAGCCCCTCAAAATACTTCTGCAATATGGCACAGATAGGACCCGATTTGGATATAGCTGCCATATAGACCGATCCCTCGATTTAAGGTTTTGGAGCCATAAAAGGCGCATTTATTGTCCGATTTTGCTGAAATTTGGAACAGTGAGTTATGTTGGGGCCTTGGACATTCCTCTTCAATTTTGCCCAGATCAGTCGAGATTTGGATGTAGCTGCCATATAGACCGATCTCTCAATTATCGGACAATAAAATTCGCTTTTATTGTCCGATGTCGCCGAAATTTGGAACAGTGAGTTAAGTTAAGCCCCTCGACATATTTCTGCAATTTGACTCTGATTAGGACAATAAATGAGACCTGTACCTTGATCACAAGAATACATGGACAAACTGACAGACAGACGCACATAGCTAAATCTAATCTGGAAGTGATTTAAGGCTGATCGGTATACTTAACAATGGGTCTAGCTCTTCTCCTTATTTGCGTTGAAAACAAATGCACAAACTTATAATGCACTGTATCACTGTGGTGGTGTAGGGTATAAATATGCCATTAGAGAACGGGTGGGAAAAGCTCTTTGAAATGTGGTATGGTTAGAGCTGAGTTGTTGCCTTAAAGTTGGGCTGCTAAATATTTTTTTGAGATTCCATTTAAAAAATTATTTTCTTCCTGGGGAGTGCTCAAATATTCCCACTGAAGGTATTGAGCTGAAACTTTGCATAAAATTTTGATCCACAGATAGGTTAGGGTTTGAAGATGGGCTATATCACACTATATTTCTTTATATATACCCAATTTGGACCGATCTGCCGATTTAAGGTCTTAGGCCTATTAAAGCCACATTTAATATCCTTTCGATATTCTTAATCAATACGGCCTAGATCGGATTAGATTTGGATATTTCGATTTGTTTGGGGTCAAACTAAGGGTTTTGCCTTCCGAAATAAAACATAGGAAGTTTTATGTTTAAAATTCAAATGTGGTGGTGATTGTTTATTGTGATGTTCTTTTCTATGTTATTTAAATTCATTAGTTATAAGTAGATCGTAGTGTTTAAGTAGCAAATATTTAGGTTTAGATAGCACAATTCATAGATTTAAGTAGCAGTAGTAAGTAGATTAAAATTTAAATTATGAGTATAGTTGATTGTAGTAGATAGACATTGTATTTAACAGGTGGGGGGTTTGCAATATTAGAATTAGTTGGTGTTGTATGTTGTGTCCCGCACTTATGGTTGTTGTGATGTTGCAATTGTGGGTCGAGTGTAGATTTGGTTTTTGAGTCGGTTGTTATTGTGTCACTTTGTATCTAAAATGTTAAATATATTAGTTCACTGTTTCAAAGTTTATTGTTGCAATGTTCACTCTAGTTATATATGTTTGTATGTATGTTCACTTTTTACTTTTCACTTCACTTGGGTTTTCACTTTGAGGGGGAGAGAATACGATGCGCGGGTTTGAGATTTAAAACGAGACTGATCTTTTTTTGGTTGTTGCTTGTCACTTGGACCCCGCGAAAACGGTCAACTTTCCAAGCTACAAGCAACAATTCCAGGTAAACAAATATGAAGTCAAGGCGGAATCAGCGATTAAGAACTTACTTCAATGTACCGTTATGCACAGTGGGTCATGTGCATACGTGGACGCATGTCTGCACATGGGTGCACATGACTTCATGTTCAAACGTACTTTGAACATTCTCCCCCTCCAAGTGACGAAGTGACATCTTACCTTTTTAATTTTGGTTTCTTGCCTGTGAGGTGACTGGGCCGACGAACACGTATCCCCAATCTGTCTCCTGGGCGAAGACGGCTCCCAATCCGGGTTGTACAACACCACTCCTCCGGAGGTGGGCGTAGGCATCGGCCCCTACCTCTACATCGATTGGTTCGTTGCCCCTAGGGTCAGCATCTGCCAAAGAAAGGGATCTTAGGCTGCTTGTGGGGTCGGGAATGATGGGATCTGAATAGGGTCGTCGCGGCAAATCCCGGGTCACCACTGCCCGGATGGTATACATGGTCCTCCTCGACGCATGCCTTGACCGAAGTCTTATTGTTGCCAGACGGTGCCCTCTGCGCTCTCTCGTTGGTATCCCCAGGCGAGTTACTGTGGCTGCCGCGATTCGGGTGATGGTCGATGCCTGGCACAAAAGTACCCGTACCCCAGCCCAATCGTCCTGCTCCTCGGGTGCCAATTCCACCATCGCCGTGGGTACAAAAACAGTGGCCCGGCTGTAAGGTATCTCGACCGGGGGAGGGCCTTGGACGATGGGCATCTGGTTGGCTGGTTCGATTGCAAGTTGCCGTGGGTTGGCAATCTCCATTGGGGGCGGGCTGTAGCTGCCATATGTCTCCCTAAGCTGTGGGGCTCCATGCAGCATTGTGTGATGGCGGTAGTCGCATGTTCGGCAGGCAGTGACCACGGGGCAGTCTGGGGCCAGATGGCTGCGCGCCAGACAGTTCCGACAGTAACTCCGTCTCTCAACTGTCTCGTATCTCTGATACGGTGTCATTTGCCGGAACCGCGGGCATGACCGTATGGCGTGGTCCTCCTGGCAGAGGCCACAGGCATACTGCCAAGATGCGGGGCGATACCTGGGTTCCCGTGGGTCGAAGCGAGGGCGTGTGGGTCTGGCGGGTCGTGGGGACTCTGGGCTGGTTATTTCTTGCGATGAAATTTTAAGTGAGGATCTAGTTGAACCTGTGTTACGCCAGAACCTAACTGCGTAAGACAAAACACGATATGCTCTAGCTAAAGACGAAAATCGAGTCAAAGGGTCATCAAAAGTGCCTGTTGCGAATACTTTAACTTGTTTTGCTTCAAGATTAGTGTCTGTATTAACTCGGTCTTGCGGCCACTGATCATGCGGCAATTTGAGCCACTGGGGTCCCGTCCACCATAAATTATGAGATGTTAAGTCGTCAGGAGAACAGCCACGACTTGCTACATCTGCAGGATTATATTCTGAGTCAACATGTTTCCAATTCTCACCGCCGACGTTCTCTAATATCTCTGAAACCCTGTTACCAACGAAAGCGCTCCATGAGCATGGTGGCTTTTGTAGCCAGGCTAGAACGATTGTAGAGTCGGTCCAGAAATGGGTCGTAAACTTTGATAATTGAAGCTTAGGCACAATGGCATTTGTTAACTTTGACAACATAACTGCACCGCATAATTCTAACCTTGGCAGAGAGATTTTCTTAACTGGGGCTACTCGGGTCTTGGCTGCTAGAAGAAAAGTGTCTACAGTTTTATCGATGTGTTCAACGCGTATATAAATTGTGGCTGCATATGCGCTTTCTGACGCGTCGCAGAATCCATGTATTTCCACAATACTAGCAGGTGTAAACCGAACCCATCTTGGTATCGATACAGTGTCTATAGAATGGCTACCTCTCACAAAGTTATTCCAGTTCATTTGAGTCACTGGCTTCAACGAGTCGTCCCATTCTACCTTATCTAGCCAAACCTGTTGCATGATTAACTTGGCTACAACTATTACTGGCGCTAACCATCCACATGGGTCGAAAAACTTTGCTATCGTTGATAATACTTCTCGCTTGGTGCTCATTTGCTTTTCTTCAACTGTAGGGGCCGTAAAAGTGAAATTATCACCTGATATATTCCAACGAATTCCTAGGGTCTTTGTCGAAGAAGCTTCGGAAATATTTAACCAATCTATTGGAAGAAGCATGTCTTCATTTAAATCCTTTAACAAACGTGTGTCATTTGACGCCCATTTTCTTAGCTCGAAACCAGCTGATTCTAATGCGGAGGCTAATTCCTTCCTAGCTGCTGTAGCTTCTTCTATGGAGTGTCCGCCCGCTAATACATCATCGACATATAAATTTTCTTTAATAATTCTTGATCCTAACGGATGAGAATCTTTCACGTCTTCTGCTAACTGGAGAAGGGTCCTAATCGCTAAAAATGGGGCGCAATTTATGCCGAAGGTAACAGTTAAGAGTTCGTAATCCTCAATTGGGTGGTTTTCTGATTTACGAAAGAGAATTCTTTGAAAAGCTGTTTGATTGGGGTCTACTAAGATCTGACGATACATTTTTGTCACGTCTGCATTGAAGACGTACTTAAAAAATCTCCATTTCAACACTTGTAGCACAAGGTCTTGCTGAAGTATGGGTCCTGTATGTAAGATATCGTTAAGACTTTTCTTGTTTGATGTTGGGCTAGATGCGTTAAAAACCACTCTAAGTTTTGTGGTAACCCTATCTGGTTTGATAACTGCATGGTGAGGTAAGTAGTAGTGAGGGGTCTTGTATACGCTGTTTGGGTCTACCTTCCTCATGTGTCCTAATTCCAAATACTCTAATATGGCTGCATCATAATGTGCTTTAATATCTGGGGTCTTAGACAACTTTTTCTCCATTCTATGAAACTGTGCCAATGCGATGTTCCTAGATGAACCGATCTCTGAACAGCTTTTAAAAGGTAAAGTTACGATATATCTCCCCGCCTCATTACGTCGTGTTGTATTTTTGTAATTATTTTCGCAATAAATATCTTCTGCTGACCTCAAAACCTTTTTTGGGGTCTCTTCCACCTCCCAAAAGCGAGTGATTATCTTTTCTAATGATGATGCACTATAAAGTGTGATTTGTCTGTCGGATTTAGGGTCTTCCGTAATGGGTCCTCCTATGATCCACCCAAAAACGGTGTCCTGCGCTAAAAGTGATCCACAGGATTTCATAGTACCGCCTTTTGTGAATATAAGGGGTCCAATATCTAATCCGATTAACATGTCCACGGGTCGACTTTCAAAGAATCGGGGGTCCGCGAGACTAAGGTGTGCAAGATCTCCAAATTGATTTTGCCTTAAATTGTGTGTTGGTAAATGAGAAGGTAGGGTCTTTAAGACTGGTGCCCAAACCTCCAGCTCAAAACTAGGATTTACTCGTGAGCAAAGATTGAAGACGCAAGCTTTTGTCGATGTTTCAGAAACTGCGTCGCTTAAACCTGTGACGTGAATTAAATTCTTAACTGTTGGAAGTTGCAATTTGTTTCTAATTTTTTCTGATATGAAAGTTGATTGTGACCCAGGATCGATGATTGCCCTGGCATCATATCTATGTCCTCTAGATTTGATTTGAACTATTGCTGTGAACAAAAGTGTCTCTTTGGGTTGCGGAGTGGGTCTGATTTCCTGAAGTGTCAAAGTCGTTGAACAAGGTGCTTCTAAACAAGGTGTGGACTGTATATTTGGCGATACCGATGGTTGTACTAGGGTGGTTGAAGCGGCAGCACTGGTACTAGGGCGTGCGTATTCGCTAACCGGTTGAGCTAGGGTGGTAGGATCAGTAGCACTGGTGCTAGGTCGTGCTTCCTGTCTACCGGGTTGAACTAAAGTGTTGAGAGCGGCAGCACTGGTGCTAGGTCGTGCTCCGCCTCGTTGGTGTGTGCCTGTTGTAGGGTACTGGCTCTGGTTGCCTTTATGTATCAAACTGTGGTGTCGTTGACTACATTCCCTACAACTAAAACGACTTTTACACTCCCTGACTCCATGATCCGAAGAAAGGCAGTTATAGCAAAGATGACCTGTCTTAACAATGTTTATTCGATCGTTGATCGACCTTTCTAGAAATTGAGGACATTCTCGCAAAGAATGATTGGATTTACAAAGTTGACAAACCGGTTTGTTATTCTGAGCATTATAGTGTGATTGTGTGTTGTTGCTGGGTCTTGAGCCCGTGTTCTTGAAATTGGGATTTACATTTGTTTGAAAACTATTAACTCGCTTTTCCCGCTTATCGTACTCCGATCTGGGTTGATTATATCTCGAATATTGTGGCTTGATATTGCCGACTGATTCTAGGGTCTTGAATTTATGGGTCAAAAATACATCTAATTGATTCCACGATGGAAGAGACGAACAATCTGCTAGGCTGCTTTCGAATTCTTCTAAAAATAATCTTGGTAGTTTGGTTGACACAAGATAAACTAAGATTGGGTCCCATCCCCCCGTTTCTACTTCAAGGGTCTGTAAAGTTTGGGTACAACTACCTATAGTGCGCTGTAATTTCTGGATTGTTGACGCGTTATCAACGGAAACCGAAGGTAAATTAAAAAGAGCTCGCAATTGCTCATTTACCTGCATGCGTTTATTTTCGTACCTATGAACGAGATTTCTCCACGCTATGTCGAAACCCTCATGGGTCAGTGGAACATTGGAAATTATTTCGCGGGCTTCTCCTGCTGTTTTTTGGGTCAAGTGAAACAACTTCTCGACTTTACTTAATTTTGAATTGTTAATGTAAATTGCTGAAAATAAGTCCCTAAAGGTGGGCCATTCGCGATATCCCCCTTTAAAAACATCTGTGTCACAGGGCGGCAATCTTAGAGCTGGTGAAAAATCATTATTGTCTCGCTGTTGGGTCATCGATATTCTCTCCTGTTTTTCTTGATCTTGTTGCTCGTTAAGGGCCAAAATTTCTCCGTTAAGAGAGCTTAAACACCGTTTATAAGTTTCTAGTGCCTGTTTGTAATTATTTCGAAGTTTAGTTTTATCTATAGGTGTCTCATCCTTTTCCGGAATGCGGTCCCTACAATCTAAGTATGCCTTCTTGATTTGATCCCATAAAGAATTGAGTTCTACCCGCGTGATTTCTAACGAATGTATATTATCATCTGACTTAGCCGCGGAGTAAACGCTTTCAAAATCTACTAAATCATTCACACAGTTTACAAATTTTTCGCGTAAATTCTTATCCATTTTGTAATTGGCTTGTATATGTTTTAAATAGGTTCAAAAACTATAAAACCACTGAAAAATCTACAACAAAATGTCCAAAAAAACTGGTTATTTGTAGAAATCAAATCTATTTCTAAAAAACCTAATGCGAAGAAAAAAATGTGTGTCTTGATGATGGGTCAAATATCTAAGGGTCAAACTCACTTTGGATTAAATTAATTTGGGTCAAAATTTATCAGACAACCGAATTAGCGATTCATAATCAAAAACGATCAAAAACAATATTAAAGTACGCTGGGTAAATGTATGAACTTTTCCTCTTTTGAAAAAAAAGGTTATGTATGACGTAATACCCAAGCGCACTTTGATAGAAAAACAAAATGGTACTCACTTTGAAGCTTCTTTTTTGATGTGTGTGTATGTGTGTGTGTGTGTAGGTGGGCGCTTGGCTTGGGTCCAGAATTGTGTGTTGGCGCCTTTTGCAATTTTTGTAGCTTTGTGTCGTTAGAGTTTTGGATTTTGTTGTTTTAGTGTTTTTGATTTGATGAAGTTTTGGGAATTTAACCGTTGTAGCGGGTTTTTCCGTTTTTATCCCAGAGCGTAGATTTTTTGTTTTTGTGTTTTTACACGGAACGCACGAAATTGATTTTGTTGGGGTTTTTTGAAAAATGCACAATATTTTATGTTTGATAGAAAAAGAAAGAATTAGTTTGGGATAAAATTTACAAATTTATCGAGCAACCCATAATTCTGTTTTAACACTTTAATTTGTTTTTTAAGTTAAAATACTGAAAAATTTATGATTTTTAGAGAAAAAAAATTTTTCAAAATATGTAGAAAAAAATTAACATAAATTTTGGGTTGGACGATAAATTGTTAAATTTTTCAATTTTTTAGCTCTTTTTTTCAATTTAACACAAAGAAACTTCTTTAAACAATTTAAACATTTTTTGATTTTTTATAATTTTTTTTGAAATTCCACTTTTTTCCACTTCTGTTCCACTGTGCGGGTCACTTTACGTTTTTTGGGTCACTGTAACACTTTTCTAATGGTTTATAACAAAATTTAATTAATTTTTGCAAATTACAAATTTAATTTAATTATTTTTATTTTCTTCGGGTCACCCTGTTGATTTAATTATCTTTTATTTTGTATGAGTCTTCTTGTCCTTTGCAACTGTGTTATTCTTTTTTTTTTTGTTTATTTCTTTTTGATACCGCTTTGGTTGGATTATTTTATCAAGAAATTAATAAAATAAATCCAAAAAACAAATTATGGGTTTCCGAAGCCGCTTAATAAATAAAAAAAATTATTTTTTTTTTGTGTTGCTTTTAATAACTATGGCCAAATTCCTTTTATATGTGTTTTGTGACTTGTTTTATGTTGGCCGTCCGTCCATACGTGTCTGTATGTACGGTTGTGTGTAACCAACCCTTTTTTCGCACTTTTCTCTATTACTTTTGCTTTTAATTGGTGGGTCACTGCACTTTTGTTGTTGCGAATTTTTTGTGTTTCGGTCACTGGGTCTTTTGAAATGAAAATGAATTATTTTTGGGCAGAAAACAGAAAATTTTTTTTGATTTTTGGTTTTTTAATTATTTAAAAAAACCACTTATCCGGTTCGCAATGGACCAAATGTTTGGGGTCAAACTAAGGGTTTTGCCTTCCGAAATAAAACATAGGAAGTTTTATGTTTAAAATTCAAATGTGGTGGTGATTGTTTATTGTGATGTTCTTTTCTATGTTATTTAAATTCATTAGTTATAAGTAGATCGTAGTGTTTAAGTAGCAAATATTTAGGTTTAGATAGCACAATTCATAGATTTAAGTAGCAGTAGTAAGTAGATTAAAATTTAAATTATGAGTATAGTTGATTGTAGTAGATAGACATTGTATTTAACAGGTGGGGGGTTTGCAATATTAGAATTAGTTGGTGTTGTATGTTGTGTCCCGCACTTATGGTTGTTGTGATGTTGCAATTGTGGGTCGAGTGTAGATTTGGTTTTTGAGTCGGTTGTTATTGTGTCACTTTGTATCTAAAATGTTAAATATATTAGTTCACTGTTTCAAAGTTTATTGTTGCAATGTTCACTCTAGTTATATATGTTTGTATGTATGTTCACTTTTTACTTTTCACTTCACTTGGGTTTTCACTTTGAGGGGGAGAGAATACGATGCGCGGGTTTGAGATTTAAAACGAGACTGATCTTTTTTTGGTTGTTGCTTGTCACTTGGACCCCGCGAAAACGGTCAACTTTCCAAGCTACAAGCAACAATTCCAGGTAAACAAATATGAAGTCAAGGCGGAATCAGCGATTAAGAACTTACTTCAATGTACCGTTATGCACAGTGGGTCATGTGCATACGTGGACGCATGTCTGCACATGGGTGCACATGACTTCATGTTCAAACGTACTTTGAACACGATTTGAATCTTTAAGCCCATAAAGTTTTGGACCCATAGAAGGCGCATTTATTGTCAGATGTCGCTGAAATTTGAGACAAGGAGTTGTGTTAGGCTTTTCGACATCTTTCTGCAATGTGGTCCAGATCGTTGCGGACTAGCATATAGCTGCCATATAGACCAATCTCTCGATTTAAAGTCTTGGCCCCATAAAAGGCTTATTTATAATTCGATATGCTGTAGTTCCCATATAAACATATGTTTTGTCTGATAAATATCTTAAACATTTTTCAAAATTGCTGTGAAGATAGCTGCCAGCTCAAAATATCATCACGATTCAAACCCTACGTTTAACGCCATAGGTTTATATGGTAACCTAGGCATAACCTGCAGCGATGACCCCCATTAGTTAGAAAGTTTTGGGTGTTGGCTAAGACTTTTTGTCCCTTTTTGTGAATCCAATTTCTCCGCCAGTCAGTAAGTCCGTCTTTTAACTTACAGAGATATTTTAGCAAGCATACCAAATATTTCTGAACTTTAGTTTTACCTTTTATCCTTTCGGTTTAATTTTTCAACGGAAAATTTTATAAAATTCATCATACCTATTACTCCACATACCTAAATTTTAACTTAAAATTAACCTTTGTTCTTAAGAAATTTAATATGTACCCTCGTTTCTACCATATGAGCGTTAAATTTAATAGGTGTTCGTAACACCGTGTGTGTGTGTGTGTGTGTGATGTATAAGCATTTTCACTTGTATTCACATTTACTTTCATTTCAATTTTTTTTATCGACTTTTATTTTCTATGCATACTTTATGAGAGAATATTTCAAGTTAACACCTCCTAAATCATTTCTATTTCCTTGTACCACTTACACATGCACACTTGTGCGTTAATGCCACACTCGCATACTCTCAGGCAACACTTGTGTGCCGTGTAGAACACAACACTCACATCGGTGCGTAAGTGTGGGCAAAATACAAATATAATTTTCTTCCTCATCAGCCAAGTGTCATCGCCAGTCATGAGGTATTCATGGTGCCTGCATTTGCCACAGTCGTCGCCCCTCCTCACACCCCTGACCCCGTGCTCTAGAGCAGCACACGTCAACAGCCCCATCGACCATTTGGCAAAAGCGTGAAAGCAGCGGAAAACAGCATCCAAGCCAGCAACGCATCAGTAAATCAAACAATCACTCAAGTTGCTCAAGTTTCGTTTCATTTCACTTGGCCCGTTGTTTCTTGCTCTTGTTCATTCTCGTTTTCGTTCACGTTTTTTATGCTGTGTCACAAAAGAGCAATGAAATAAATTAACTTAATTTTTTGCCATCATCTCTCCGACCCTCCGACTTTTGCCTTAACTGATTTTTGCATGGCTTTTCTTTCTGGAAGCTCAAGTTAAGTTTTGAATGGGCCATACGTGTAAGTGCGTGGGTGTTTTGTATGTGAGCGTATGATTGCATATGTATAAGTTTGTTTTTCATGTTCACTTTACAATTTATTTCCCTTTTCTTCAGCGTTAACAATTCATCAGCATTGATGGCAGTCGGGGGTCTCATGGATCGTCATCGTCGCCCTCATTGTTTTTGCTTCTTCTTCTTCTGCTGCGACTTCTTAGTTGTTGATATTTCCGTTGAGTGCTTGTAAGTGCGAAGGTAAGAGTCCTGTTTAAGTGTTTTATGCAAAAGGTACTTGTGTGGGTGAATGCGTAAATGCGCGTGAGTACGGCGTAATGAAGGGGAAAATTCTGTAAGTCAAAAACATATTAAACAATGTTTTGTGGGTGGGGAAGTAAATTTATTTACATATCAAAAGCACACATAGTGGATCATGGAACCCACTTTTTGACTTTAATATAACATCAAAAAGAAATCTAATTTCATGGCAAAAAAAAATTTAAATTTTTCCTTAAAATTTGAAAAAAAATTTTGAAAAAAAGTTCGTTTAAAACAATTTTTATTTTATTATACCCTCCACCATAGGATGGGGGTGTACTAATTTCGTCATTGTGTTAGTAACACCTTGAAATATGCGTCTGAGACCCCATAAAGTATATATACTCTTGATCGGCATGTCATTTTAAGTCGATCTAGCCATGTCCGTCCGTCTGTCTGTCTGTCAAAAGCACGCCTACTTTCGAAGGAGTAAAGCTAGCAGCTTGAAATTTCGCACAAATACTTTTTATAAGTGTAGATCGGTTGCCATTGTAAATTGGCCAAATCGGTCCATGTTTTGATATAGCTGCCATATAAACCGATCTTGGGCCTTGACTTCTTGAGCCTCTAGAGGGCGCAGTTCTCGTCCGATTAGGATGTAATTTTGCATGAGGTGTTTTGTTAAGACTTCCAATAACTGTGCTAAGTATGGCATAAATCGGTATAGAACCTGATATAGCTGACATATAAACCGATCTGGGATCTTGACTTCTTGAGCCTCTAGAGGGCGCAATTATCGTCCGATTTGACTGAAATTTTAAACTAAGTGTTTTTGTGTCACTTAAAACCACTGTGTTAAGTACGGTTTAAATCGGTCCAAAACCGGATATAGCTGCCATATAAACCGATCTTGGGCCTTGACTTCTTGAGCCTCTATAGGGCGCAGTTCTCGTCCGATTAAACTGAAATTTTGCACGTAGTGTTCTGGTATTACTCCCAACAACTTTGCTAAGTATAGTTTAAATCGGTCTTAAACCTGATATAGCTGCCATATAAACCGATCTGGGATCTTGACTTCTTGAGCCTCTAGAAGGCGCAATTCTTATCTGATGTGGCTAAAATTTTGCACGTTGTGTTTTGGTATTACTCCCAATAACTGTGCTAAGTATGACGTAAATCGGTATAGAACCTGATATAGCTGCCATAAAAATCGATCTTGGGCCTTGACTTCTTGAGCCTCTAGAGGGCGCAATTCTATTCCGATTTGGCAGAAATTTTGCACGAGATGTTTTGTTATGATTTCCAATAACTGTGCTAAGTATGACGCAAATCGGTACATAACCTGATATAGCTGCCATATAAACCGATCTGGGATCTTGACTTTTTGAGCCTCTAGTGGGCGCAATTCTCATCCGATTTGGCTGAAGTTTTGTACAACGGCTTCTCTCATGACCTTCAATATACGTGTCTAGTATGGCCTGAATCGATCAATAGCTTGATACAGCTGCCATATAAACCTATCTCCCGATCTTCCTTCTTGAGCCCCTACAAGGCGCAATTCATATCCGAATGAGCTAAGATATTACACAATGACTTCTACAATATTTAGCATTAATTTATGGTTCGAATCGCACTACAACTTGGTTTTAAATCTTTAATTATACTCTACACCACTACTGTGGTACAGGGTATGATAATTTAGTGAATTAGTTTGTAACGCCCACAAGGAAGAAAGATAGACCCATTGATAAGTATACCGATCGACTCAGAATCACTTTTTGATTCGATTTAGCTAAGTCCGTCTGTCTGTCCGCCTGTCTGTACGTCCGTCTGTCTGTCTGTCCGTCTGTCTGTCCGTCTGTCTGTCTGTCTGTCCGTCTGTCCGTCTGTCTGTCTGTCCGTCTGTCTGTCCGTCCGTCCGTCTGTCCATCTGTCTGTCTGTCCGTCTGTCTGTCTGTCTGTCTGTCTGTCTGTCTGTCTGTCTGTCTGTCTGTCTGTCTGTCTGTCTGTCTGTCTGTCTGTCTGTCTGTCTGTCTGTCCGTCTGTCTGTCCGTCTGTTTGTTCGTCTGTCTGTCCGTCTCTCTGTCCGTCTGTCTGTCCGTCTGTCTGTCCGTCTGTCTGTCCGTCTGTCTGTCCGTCTGTCTGTCCGTCTGTCTGTCCGTCTGTCTGTCCGTCTGTCTGTCCGTCTGTCTGTCCGTCTGTCTGTCCGTCTGTCTGTCCGTCTGTCCGTCTGTCTGTCCGTCTGTCTATCCGTCTGTCTGTCCTCTGTCTGTACGTCTGTCTGTCTGTCCATCTGTCTGTCCATTGTAATATGTGTATAAACTACAAGTCGTTATTTTCGTCCGATCGTCTTCAAATTCGGTATAGACATGTTTTTCAGTGTAGACCCGAAGCGTATTGAAAATGGAAAAAATCGGTTCAAATTCGGATATAGCTCCCATATATATGTTCGTACGATTTGCAGTAATACTGAAATAAAATGGTCATTTGTTAACCGATTCTCTCGAAATTTGGCAAGAAAGATTTCGTTATGACTCCCGACATTACAGGTAAATTTCATAGAAATCGGTGCAGATTTGGATATAGCTCCCATATATATGTTCGTCCGATTTACAATAAAATGGTCATTTGGTAACCGATTCTCTTGAAATATGGTAGGAAGGATTTTCTCTTGACTCTCGACATTACTGGTGTATTTCATGGAAATCGATTCATATTTAGATATAGCTGTCTTATATGTATATCGCCCGATTTTCACTTCTAGAACCATTGTAATCGCATTTTTTGACCAATCTTGGCAAAATGTAGCACAACGCTTTTCTCGACCATTACAACATTATCTGAGAAGTTTGCTCAAAGTCGGTGTAGAATTGGATATAGCTCCCATATATATGTTTGTAAAATTTTGGGTAATTTGCCATAATGTTGTCCTTTGTGAACCGTCGTTATTACAGTTTGAACATATTTGCTAAAAATATGATACGGATTGTTAAACAACCCATCTGAAAACGTCCGGCAAGGTCCATCAAAATTGTTTCAGAATTAGACATAGCTCCCACTTTGTACTTATAGGGCAGGTGTAGGGTATTATAAAGTAAAGCACCGTCCGACTATTGCCTTTTCTTACTGGTTTTTCTTTAAAAAAACATAAAATTTGCTGTAGAGATAACCCTTAGATTACCCAATTGTCACCTAAATTGGCTGAAATTTTTCACAAGGACTTGTGTTACGACTGCCAACATCTATACCAAGTATGATTGGAATCGGTATATAAACTGATTCATTTTAAGCCCCTAGGAACCTCAGTTTTCTTTTGATTTGGCTGAAATTGGACACAAGGACTGCCGTTCTAACATCCAACATCCGTGCTAAGAATGATTGGAGTCGGTATATAAACTGATATAACCCCCATATAAACTGATTCTTGGATTTGGCTTCCTGAGCCCCAAGAAACATCAGTTTTCACCCGATTATGTCGCAATCACTAACACTTAGTGCCATTGAGATAGGTTCATAATCATATATAGGCCCCAAATAAACTAATCTTCAGATTTGACTTCTAGAAGCCTTAGCTTTAGCTCGATTTGGCTGAAATTCGGTATTTGAAGTACACCTAAGTCCTCCAATACCTCTCAGTCAACACCCGATTTGATTGTTTCGAATACAAACCGAGTTAATAAGAATACATTTTTAGCAGAATCATGGCGGTGGGAGCCTAAGATTCGGCCCGGCCGAACACAGCACGCTTTTACTTGTTTCTCGCTTATCCAATTGAGTTCAAGATTAACTTCCCTTTTTATACCCTCCACCGTCGGATAGGGTGCAAATTAATTTAGTCGTTAATTTTCGGATCGTCGTAAAATTCTAAGACGATTTAACGATGTCCGTGTGTCTGTCCGTCTGTCCGTCCGTCTGTTGTAATCACTCTAGAGTCTTAAAAAATTGAGATATTGAGCTGAAATTTGGCACAGATACGTCTTTTTGATTCACGCTGGTTAAGTTCTTGAACGCGCTAAATAGGACCATATTTGGATGTAGCCGCCATATAGACCGATTTTCTGATAGAGGGTCTAATGCCCATAAAATTTTTGTTTTCATCCGATTTTGCTGAAATTTGAAAATTGAGTAGTTTTTGGCCTCCCGAAAACTGACCCAAAATTTGGTTCAGATCGGACTATATTTAGATATATCTACCATATATATACCGATCTGCCGATAAAGGGTCTGAAGACCATAAAAGTATTATTTATTATCCGATTTCGTTAAAATTTGCAATAGGGGTTATTTTAAGCCTCCCAATATCGGACCCAAATATGGTACAGATGGAATATATTAATTGTAGATATAGCTGTCATATAGACCGATCTCCCGAAAAGGGTCTGAAGGCCATAAAAGCTTTATTTATTACCCGATTTCGCTGAAATCTGTAACAGTAGGTTATTTTAAGCCTCCCCATATCTGACCTAAATATGGGTTAAATAGGACTTTATTTAGATATGGCTGCCATGTAGACCGAACTGCCGATTAGGGGTCTGAAGCCCATAAAAGCTTTATTTTTTATCCGATTTCCTTGAAATTTGAACTAGTGCGCAGTTTTAAGCCTCCCAACTTCCGACCCAAATATGGTACAGATCGGACTATATTTAGATATATCTGCCATATTGACCGATCAGCCGATAAAGAGTATGAAGCCCATAAAAGCTTTATTTTTTAACCGATTTCGCTGAAATTTAAAACACTGGGCTGTTTTAAGCCTCCCGACATCTGACGTAAATATGGTTCAGATCGGACCATATTTAGATATAGGTGCCATGTAGACCGATCTGCCGATAAAGGGTCTGAAGACCATAAAAGCTTTATTTATTACCCGATTTCGCTGAAATTAGCAAGAGTGTCTTTTTTTGAAGCGTCCCGATATTTGATCTAAATATGGTTCAAATCGGACTATATTTGGATATAGCTGTCATATAGACTGATCTCCTGATAAAGGGTCTGAAGGCCATAAAAGCTTTATTTATTACCGATTTTGCTGAAATTTGAAACAGGGAGTTTTTCTGAGCCTCACGATATCCGTCCTTAATGTGGTTCAGATCGGTTTATAATTGGATATATTTGCCAAAAAGACCAATATTTTGTTCTACACAATTGAATAGTGACATATATATTAGACCACTCAATGTCCGTGCCGAATTTGAGTGCTTACGATATCCAATTTTTACCGGATTGTGACGAAATGGGATTTACATATATACCCGAGGTGGTGTGTATCCAAAGTTTGGCCCGGCCGAGCTTAATGCCTTTTTACTTGGTCTAGAGTCACATAAATTGTATCGACAATTCGCCTTAAGATCGTCTACCAGTTCTGATGCCTGCATATTTCCCCTCAGCAACACGTACATCTAAGGGTCGTTTGGCATGTTTCCTTAGATCGTGACATAAGACTTTCCTTACGATTATAGATTTATTGAAAAACTTCCATTTAGAAGTTTTCGAAATAATCAAAAAAATTGTTTAAATTAATTTTCTCAACAATGCAATTTCCCATGGAGTACCCCATATATCCGTGCATTTATAGCTGGTTTGGTTTATTGCTAAAGAAAAGTCTATGTGATTGTTGCGATAACATATCTCATGTTTAGCAGAGCAGTAAAGCAAATTGCGTGAGTATATGTGTGTGTGTGTGTATGTCAGTATATTATTTGGAACTTATACGTCAAGGTTGCAGGAATATGATATTCTTTTCACCTACTCGCCATATTCTGGTTATTTAACATAGTCGTTACGTTGTGAAAGAGACAGTACTGACGTCGTCTGAGCGTGTCTGGGTAATAAGAACTTTTTCTTTGTTTTTAGCCAGCCGCTTGCTATAGTCTCTAATAGGTGTGTGTGTGTGTGCGTGCGTTTGTGTGTAATATATTTAATGTATGATATAAGGGAGAGGTTTGATATTTATCATTAAGATTATTACTATATGCTTGTATAGGTGTGTGTGTGTGTGGGTGTATGAAAAACCAAAAACACGAAGAGCAAAAAAAAAACAAAGTAAGGAACAAAACAACATACCATAATGTTTAAGCTTTAATACAGTTGATGGGGGGCGGAGCACTTTTGCCATGGGGTGTCTTGTGGGGGTCCATAAATAAAAAAAAGCAAATAACTGCTAGAAGGTCACATTTGCCAAAAACGTGACAAGGATGAGGTGTGCGAAGAGATATTAAATCAATTCAGTCGGAACATAAGCCAAAGTGAGAAGTTATGACAAGTGCTGTCACAATATCCCGAAGCCATTAAAGCGAAAATATGTTTTATTTCCATTTTTCGTTTTATTTTTTTTTATAGCAAATCATTTGGTTGGGACTTTAATGGGGTTTGAAGAAGGAATCATTAAAATACGATATGTGTTTCTATTAAAATTTTCCAGATGGAGACAAATAAAAACGCATTAACCGTGCCGAACTTTTGATACCCACCATCATGGGTATATTTTTTATCAAAATTTATTATAACACTACTATTTTTATAGTAATAGCCAAATATAGTCCGATCCTAATCATATTTGGTTCAGGTGCCGAGGAGCTCTATACAAGTAACAGTTCGAAATTTCAAAGAAATCGGGTTATAAGTGCGCCGTTTATATGATTAAGCATCGATCTTTATGACAGCTACATCTAAATATGGCCCGAGCTGGACCATATTTGGTTTGAATGTCGGGAGTCTTAAAGCAGCTCACTGTTTCAAATTTCAGCAAAATTGGAGAATAAATGTGCCTTATATGATCTTTAGACCCTAAATCTGAAAAATCGGCCTCTATGGCAACTATATCTAAATATAGCCCGATATAGACTATATTCGGAACAGATGTTGGGACTATTGAACTCACAGTTCCAAATTTTATGAAAAGAATTGCTACATATTGGAGATTGGACCATAATTAAACTGAATGTTGCAGACCATAGTACGAATCTTTGTGTAAAATTTCAGGGAATTCGATTAAGAATTGATCACTTTGGGGGCTCAAAAAGTAAAATAGGGAGGTCGGTTTATATGGAAGCTGTATCAGGCTATAGACCGATTCAGACCATATTTGACGCGTAAGTTGATAGTCATGGAAGAAGCGGTTGTACAAAATTGCCGTCAAATCGTATAATAATTGCGACCTCTAGAGCCTCAAGAAGTCAAAATCCCAGATCGCTTTATATGACAGCATTATCAGGTTATGGACCTATTTGAACCATGTAAAGCACAGTGTTGGAAGTCATAGCAAAATACGTCATACAAAGTTTCAGCAAAATCGGATAACAATTGCGCCCTCTAGTGGTTTAAGAAGTCATGATGCAACATCTGTTTATATGGCAGTTGTATGGACCGATAGGAGCCACACTTTTGTTTGAAATGGTAACGAAACACCTCTTTCAAAATTTCTGCCATATAGCATAAGAATTGTGCCTTCTAGAAGCTCAAGATATTAAGATTCAGAATCGGTTAATGTCACAGCTATATCATGTTATGGACCTATTTCAACCATATTTAGAACAATTGCTGGAAGTCATAACAAAACAAAAATTGAGTCAAATCGGATAAGAATTACGCCCTCTAGTGGTTTAGAAAATCAAGATCCAAGACCGGTTTATGTGACAGCTGTATCAGATTATGGACCGATATGAGCCATATTTGGCACAGTGTTTGGAAGTGGTAACCAAATACCTCTTTCAAAATTTCTGCCATATACGATAAGAATTGTGCCCTCTAGAACCTCAGAAATCAAGATCCAGAATATGTTTATAAGGCAGGTATATAAGGTTATGGACCGATTTCAACCGTACTTAAAGCACAGCCAAATTTCAGCCAAATCGGATAAGAATTGCGCCCTCTAGTGGCTCAAAGAGTCAAGATCATTTTATATGGCAGCTATAATAGATTATCTACCGATTAGAGCCATACACTGAAAAATGACGGCACTTTGCCAATACTGCCTGGTATTAATTTGTTAGCGTCATTTGCAAAGATGTTTAATACCATTTGGTATCAATTCAATACCAAATGGATAAAATTAAATTACTAATATTTTCAATCCGCAATTAGTTTTTGGGCAACCCAATATATACTTTAAAGGGTTGGAAATGGATATTTCGATGTGTTGCAAACGGAAATACTAAATGAATATACCCGCTATCCTATGGTGGTGCGCATAGAAATGAGTTGTAACCATAATGACAAAGATGGCGTAAGCTCTCTTCCTAGGGCATAGTAGAACAAATGGAAATTTTCCCATGAACATTTCGTTAAGGACCATATCAATGAGTTCTGACCGATTCAAGTTGAAGTCCAATGATAAGGGGCCTCCGGGTCCGAAACAGGGTACTGTAGTGTGACACCACATTGGGGAGAAGTTATTATTATACAAAATGAAACAGTAAACATTTTTGCAAATTTTCCCAATGAACATTCCACTAAGGAACAGGGGTAAACTTCTCACATATCAATGAGTGAAGTCCGATTCAAGTTTAAGCTCAATGATAAGGGGGCTCCTTTTTATAGGCGAGTCCGAAAGGCGTGCCGCAGTGCGACACCTCTTTGATTCGCCAGCATTGCTGAACAGCTGAACACTTTTTCACATGTTCTCGCTAGGATTCGTCCTATCTCAGCCACCAAAAATATGTGAAGTGAACTCTTTTTTTAAATTCCTAAACAGATTTGAACATTATTTGTATGATTTGCCACTTGCACTCATATTCGACAGAAAATCATTTACATTCGACAGGCATTTAATTATAATTCACTTTTGTTAAAACTGAGCAACACAATCCTCTGTGCAAAAATATTTTCACATAAACCAGAAATGCGTACACACTGCTATTTAATTACTAATTGGCTTCAAAAAATGTTTGAAACTAGCAAAACTGATAACACCTGGCCCTCAAAGTTCAAAATATTTGCAAATAAAATTCATTTTAATTTATTGTTATCAAATGCGTTTACAATTTTGGGGAAAAGCACATAGTCCGTTGCCTGCAAAAGGTAACAGGACTTAATGGGCGTAGTGACAATGTAGGGGAAAGAGGAAAAGCTTGATAGATTTTACCTTGGTCAATCTTATATCACCGCCACAATGTTTTGCCCGTTTGATTGTCGAAGGGCCCAACACAACTCACTGTTTCAAATATCGGCGACATCGGACTATAAGTGCGCCTTTTATGGGCCCAAAACCTTATATCGAGAGATCGGTCTATATGGCAGCTATATTCAAATCTGGACCGATCTGTGGAAAAATGAAGAGGGGTGTGGAAGGGCCTAATACAACTTATTGTCCCAACTGTCGGCAACATCGGATAATAAATGCGACTTTTATGGGTCCAAAAACTTAAATCGAGAGATGGGTCTATATGGCAGCTATATCCAATTCTGGACCGATCTGTGCTATATTGCAGAAAGATGTCGGGGGGCCCAACGCAACTCACTGTCATAAATGTTGGCAAAATCGCACAATAAATGCACCTTTTATGGGCCCGAGACCTTAAATCGAGATATCAGTCTATATGGCAGCTATATTCAAATCTGAGCCGATCTAAGCCGAATAGTAGAAGTATGTCGAAGGGTCTGATACAGTTCACTGTCCCAAATTTCAGCAAAATCGGGTAATAAATGTGGCTTTTATGGGCCTAAGAGCCTAAATCGGCGGATCGGTCTATATGGCAGCTATGTCCAAATCTGGACCGATCTGAGCTAAATTGTAGAATAATGTCGAAGGGCCTAACACAACTCACTTTTTCAAAATTCAGCAAAATCGGATAATAAATGTGGCTTTCATGGGCCAAAGACCCTAAATTGGGGGATCGGTCTATATGGGGGTTATATCAAGATATAGTCCAATATAGCCCGTCTTCGAACTTAACCTACTTATGGAAAACAACTAAGAGCGTGCTAATTTCGGCCGGGCCGAATCTTATATACCCTTCACCATTGACGTATTTGTCGAGTTCTCTGCGCGGTATATCGTTTTAGACAAAAATAGAATATTGAATAAGAACTGTTATGCTATTGGAGCTATATCAAGTTATAGTCGGATTCGGACCATAAATGAATGATGAACATTGTAGAAGTCATTGTGTAATATTTCAGTTCATTCGGATAAGAATTGCGCCTTGTAGGGGCTCAAGAAGCAAAATTGGGAGATAGATTTATATGGGAGCTGTATCAAGTTATTGATCGATTCAGACTATGTTAGACACGTATGTTGAAGGACATGAGACAAGCCGTTGTTCAAAATTTCAGCCAAATCGGGCGAGAATTGCGCCCTCTAGAGGCTCAAGAAGTTAAGATCCCAGATCGGTTTATATGGCAACTATATCAGGTTCTACACCGATTTACGCCATACTTAGCACAGTTATTGGAAGTCATAACACAACACTATGTGCAAAATTTCATTCCAATCGGATAAGAATTGCGACCTCTAGGGGCTCAAGAAGTCAAGACCAAAGATCGGTTTATATGGCGGTTATATCAAAACATTGACCGATTTAAACCATACTTATCGTATTTGTTGGAAGTGCTACCAAAACACTACGTGCCAAATTTCAGTTAAATCGGATGAGAACTGCGCCCTCTAGAGGCTCAAGAAGTCAAGACTCAAGATCGGTTTATATGGCAGCTATATCAGGTTATGGACCGATGTGAACCATACTTGCCACAGTTGTTGGAAGACATGACGAAACATTTCGTGCAAAATTTTATTAAAATCAGATAAGAAATGCGCCCTCTAGACGCTCAGTAAATCAAGACCCAAAATCGGTTTATGTCAGCTATATCAGGTTATGAACCGATTTAAACCATACTTGACACAGTTCTTGGGTATCATAACAAAACACGTGATACTAAATTTCATTCCAATCATATAAGAATTGCGCCCTCTAGAAGCTCTAGAGGCTCAAGAAGTCAAGACCCTAGATCGGTTTATATGGCAGCTATATCAGGTTATTGACCCATTTGGACCGTACTTATCACGGTTGTTGGAAGTCATGACGAAACGTATCGAGCAAAATTTCACCCACATCGGATAGGAATTGCGCCCTCTAGAGGCTCAAGAAGTCAAAACCCCATATCGGTTTATATGGCAGCTATATCAGGTTATGGACCGATTTAAACCATATTTGGCACAGTTGTTACAAGTCATGACGAAACATGTCGTGCAAAATTTCAGCCACATCGGATAGGAATTGTGCCCTCTAGAGGCTCCAGGAATCAAGACCCCATATCGGTTTATATGACAGCTATATCAGGTTCTATACCGATTTACGCCATACTGAGCACAGTTATTGGAAGTCATAACAAAACACTTCATGCAAAATTTCAGCCAAATCGGATGAGAATTGCGCCCTCTAGAGGCTGAAGCCGATTTAAATCATACTTAGCACAGTTGTTGGAAGTGCTACCAAAACACTACGTGCAAAATTTCAGTTAAATCGGATGAGAATTGCGCCCTCTAGAGGCTCAAGAAGTCAATACCCAAGATCGGTTTATATGGCAGCTATATCAGGTTATTGACCGATTCCGGCCATACTTGACACAGTAGTTGGGTATCATAACAAAACAAGTCGTGCTAAATTTCATTCCAATCGGATAAGAATTGCGCCCTCTTGAGGCTCAAGAAGTCAAGACCCCAGATCGGTTTATATGGCAACTATATCAGGTTATGAACCGATGTGAACCGTACTTAGCACAGTTGTTGGAAGTCATAGCAAAACATGTTGTGCAAAATTTCATTAAAATCCGATAAGAAATGCGCCCTCTAGAGGCTCAGCAAATCAAGACCCAAGATCGGTTTATATGGCAGCTATATCAGGTTATTGATTGATTTGAACCATAATTAGCACAGTTATTGGAAGTCATAGCAAAACATGTCGTGCAAAATTTCATTGAAATCCGATAAGAAATGCGCCCTCTAGAGGCTCAGTAAATCAAGACCCAAGATTGGTTTATATGGCAGATATATCAGGTTATGAACCGATTTGGACCATACTTAGCACAGTTGTTAGAAATCATGACGAAACATGTCGTGCAAAATTTCATGCGCCCTCTAGAGGCTCAAAAAGTCAAGACCCCAGATCGGTTTATATGGCAGCTATATCAGGTTATTGACCGATTTGGACCATACTCGACATAGTTGTTGGATATCATAACAAAACATGTTGTGCAAAATTTCATTCCATTCGGATAAGAATTTC
Organism: Stomoxys calcitrans; assembly: GCF_963082655.1. NCBI lineage: Eukaryota > Metazoa > Arthropoda > Insecta > Diptera > Muscidae > Stomoxys > Stomoxys calcitrans. The sequence continues at coordinate 41,124 of NW_026739351.1, forward strand.
GCCCTCTAGAGGCTCAAGAAGTCAAGACCCTAGATCGGTTTATATGGAAGCTGTAACAAAACATGGACATATATGGCCCATTTACAAACCCAACCGATCTACATTAATAAGAAGTATTTGTGCAAAATTTCAAGCGGCTAGCTTTACATCTTCGAAAGTAAGCTTGCTTTCGACAGACCGACGGACAGACGGACACACGGACGGATATGGCAAGATTGACATAAAATATCACGACGTTCAAGAATATATAGACTTTATGGGATCTCAGACGAATATTTCGAGTAGTTACAAACAGCATGACAAATTAAGTATAGTCCTATCTTATGGTGGAGGGTATAAAAACAAGATTTGCCGTATTCGCCCTTTCTGACATATTGGATATGAAGTTCAATATCATGCACTGCAAAGCCTTCATTAAATGACAATTTGTTTCCCTCCAAGGAGTCTGTTGCCACCATGACAGCCTTATATCTCCTAGACCATACATGCCATACACCTGGACCATCATTGTCATCCCACTTCGCCTACGCCTCTGCCACCTTTGTTTTCACCTGAACAATTTCTATCATAATTTATGTCTAATTTAGGCTACATTTATAAAATGTTGGTGATTACAAATTAGTTCGATACACTTTGTATGCAGATGGTGATTGTAGTTTTGCACCCGGCAACAACCACTCCAAACAATGCCTACCAATTTTATGTGAGATTTTATTTACAATCTAATTGCATCATACATGGCAAGCATATGATTCAATTAAAATAACTTCCATGAAAAGAGCAAATTGGCAAGTTGATGCCATAAATTTCGCGCTAATATGATGTCAATTACAATAAGTGAATAGATTTATGATGAACATTGCAAGTAGGTAATAGTGAAATGAATATAAAATACAAAACGATGATTTGTATGGTTATATAGTGCATAAATGGTTGCCCATTTCGATTTTTGGCAGTGGTTGTGAGATCTCTTTAAGCTTTCGCAGAGTGTAGTATATTTTGATGGTTTTTGCTGAGGTCCGGTACGTGGGTATAAATAAGATTGGATTGAAGTTAGAAACAGGCTGCTCTATGGCGTTGCATTGTCAGTTTATCGATTTGACTCTGGGGATACGGAATGGAATTGCAGAGGTTTCGAACCTAATACTTCTGATGACAATGGAGTTCGAGTGTAAAACACAAATTCCAGGGATGCAGAAATGGGCGGAAGGAATCCTAAACGGCTCATTTAAAGCTAAACGGCTGACTTAAAGCTAAACGGCTGACTTAAAGCTGGAGAAGAGAAGAAGCGGATATGAACTTCTAAATAGTAGCTCTGAGTTCTTCTATCGTCCGCCTGATTACAACACCATCCTACAGACGGAAATCCAATCGATTGAGGAATGCGGAAACAAGTCTGGCGCTTATACGAGACTTGAGATTGTGAACGGACTCAGGGATAGTCAAATGGCCATTAGGACGATAACAACCAAAGTATTTGTATTGCAGACACCGCCCGATTTTTATACCCTTCACCTTAGAATGGGGGTATACTTATTTCGTTATTCTGTTTGTAACGCCTCGAAATATTCGTCTCATACCCCATGAAGTTATATACTCTTGATCGTCATGGCATGGCAATGACAATTTATATCGATCTAGCCATGTCCGTCCGTCTGTCTGTCGAAAGCACGCTAACTTTCGAAGAAGTAAAGCTAGTCGCTTGAAATTTTGCACAAATAAATACTTCTTATAGGTGTAGGTCGGTTGGGAATGTAGATGGTCCATATCGGTCCATGTTTTGATATAGCTGCCATATAAACTGATCTTGGATCTTGACTTCTTGAGAAACTACAGGACGCAATTTTTATCAGACTTGGCTGAAATTTTCCATGAGGTGTTTTTTATGATTTTCAACAACTGTGCCAAATAATGGTGAAAATGATGCATAACCTGATATAGCTGCTTTATAAAACGATATGGGGTCTTGACTTCTTGAGCCTCTAGAGGGCGTAATTACTATCCGATGTGAGTGAAATATTGCACGACATGTTTCATTATGACTTCTAACAACTATGCCAAGTATGGTTTAAATCGGTTCTTAACCTGATATAGCTGCTATATAAACCGATATGGGGTCTTGACTTCTTGAACCTCTAGAGGGCGCAATTCCTATCCGATGTGGCTGAAATTTTCCACGACATGGTTCGTCATGACTTCTAACAACTGTGCCAAGTATGGTTTAAATCGGTCCATAACCTGATATAGCTGTCATATAAACCGATATGGGATTTTGACTTCTTGAGCCTCTAGAGGCCGCAAGTCCTATCCGATGTTGCTGAATTTTTGCACGACATGTTTCGTCATTACTTCCAACAACAGCGCCAAGTATGGTTTGAATCGGTCCATAACATGATATAGCTGTCATATAAACCGATATGGGATCTTGACTTCTTGAGCCTCTAGAGGACGCAATTCCTATCCGATGTGGCTGAAATTTTGCTCGATATGTTTCGTCATGACTTCTAACAACTGTGCCTAGTATGGTTGAAATCGGTCTATAACCTGATATAGCTGCCGTATAAACCGATATGGGTTTTTGACTTCTTGAGCCTCTAGAGGGCGCAATTCCTATCCGATGTGGCTGAAATTTTGCACGACATGTTTCGTCATGTCTTATAATAACTGTGCCAAGTATGGTTTAAATCGGTCTATAACCTGATATAGCTGCCATATAAACCGATCTTGGAATCTTGACTACTTGTTTACTTACTACCATATGGCCCAGTTCCTTAGTGGAATGTTCATGGGCAAAATTTGCATTTTCATACCCACCACCGAAGGATGGGGGTATATTAATTTTGTCATTCCGTTTGCAACACATCAAAATATCCATTTCCGACCCTATAAAGTACATATATTCTTGATCAGTGTAGAAATCTATGACGATCTAGCCATGTCCGTCCGTCTGTCCGTCTGTCTGTTGAAATCACGCTACAGTCTTTAAAAATAAAAATATTTGGCTGAAATTTTGCACAGATTCTATTTTTGTCCATAAGCAGGTTAAGTTCGAAGATGGGCTATATCGGACTATATCTTAATATATTGGAATGCCCAAAAAGTAATTGCGGATTTTTTTAAAAGAAAGTAAATGCTTTTTTAATAAAATTTAGAATGAACTTTAATCACTTTTTTTCTAAAGCAAGCCTAAAGTAACAGCTGATAACTGACAGAAGAAAGAATGCAATTACAGAGTCACAAGCTGTGAAAAAATTTGTCAACGCCGACTATATGAAAAATCCGCAATTACTTTTTGGGCAACCCAATAGAACGATCCGTCGATTTAGGGTCTTAGGCCCATAAAAGCCACATTTATTATTCGATTTTGCTGAAATTTCGGACAGTGAGTTGTGCTAAACCCTTCGACATCCTTCGTCAATCTGGCCCAGATCGGTCCAGATTTAGATACAGCTCCCATATAGACCGAACCGCCGATTTAGTGTCTTAGGCCCATATAAGCCACATTTATTATCCGATTTTGGCGAAATTTGGGACAGTAAGTTATAATAGGCCCTTCGACATCCTTCTCTACTTTGGTCGAGATCGGTTCAGATGTGCATATAGCTGCCATATAGACCGATCCGCCGATTTAGATCCTTAGGCCCTTAAAAGCTACATTTATTGTCCGATTTAGCCAAAATTTGAGAGAGTGAGTTGTCTTAGGCCCTTCGACATCCCGCGTCAATGTAGTTTAGATCGGTTCAGATTTGGATATAGCTGCCATATAGACCGATCCTCAAATTTAGAGTCTTAGGCCCATAAAAGCCACATTTATTATCAAATTTTGCTGAAATTTGGGACAGTGAGTTGTCGTAGGCCTTTCGACATCCCGCGTCAATGTGGTTTATATCGGTTCAGATTTGGATATAGCTGCCATATAGACCGATCCTCCGATTGAGGGTCTTAGGCCCATAAAAGCCACATTTATTATCCAATTTTGCTGAAATTTGGGACAGTGAGTTGTCTTAGGCCCTCCGACATCCTGCGTCAATATGGCTTAGATCGGTTCAGATTTGGATATAGCTGCCGTATAGACCCATCCTCCGATTTAGGGTCTTAGGCCCATAAAAGGCGCATTTATTGTCCGATGTCGCCGAAATTCGGGACAGTGAGTTAAGTTAAGCCCCTTGATATACTTCTGCATTATCGCACTGATCGGTCCAGATTTGGATATAGCTGCCATATAGACCGATCTCTCGGTTTTAGGTTTTGCGGCCATAAAAAGCGAATTTATTGTCCGATGTTGCCGAAATTGTGGACAAAGAGTTAAGTTAAGCCCCTCCACATATTTCTGCTATGGGACATAAGGTATGAGCTTTGCACTGGATTTTGACGAAAGGTGGTTTACATATATACCCGAGGTGGTGGGTATCCAAAGTTCGCCCCGGCCGAACTTAACGCCTTTTTACTTATTTGCCTTATGATTATTATACCCTCCACCATAGGATGAGGGTATACTAATTTGGTCATTTTATTTGTAACACCCCGAAATATGTGTCTGAGACCCTGTCCGTCCATCTGTTCGTCCGTCCGTCTGTCCGTCCCTCAGTCCGTCCCTCTGTCCGTCCGTCTGTCCGTCCGTCTGTCCGTCCCTCTGTCCGTCCATTTGTCGGTACATAACCTGATATAGCTGCCATATAAACCGATCTAGAAGCTTGACTTACTGAGCCTCTAGAGAGCGCAATTCTCATCCGATTTGGCAGAAATTTTGTACAATGGCTTCTCTTATGACCTTCATCATGCATGTTCAATATGGTCTGAATCGATGAATAGCTTGATACAGCTCCCATATAAACCGATCTCCCAATTTGCTTCTTGAGCCCCTACAAGGCGCAATTCTTATCCGAATGAACTGAAATATTACACAATGGCTTCAATATTCTTTGTTTGCTTAAAAAGAGATACCGCGCATAGAACTCGACAAATGCGATTCATGGTAGAGGGTATATAAGATTCGGCCCGGCCGAACTTAGCACCCTCTTACTTGTTCATTTTAACTAGGATATTCGAAACCGCTTTTTAAAAACATTTTTCACAACTTGTATTCATCAAAATACTGTTATAGTAGAAATCCCTTTTATAAAGCAGACCTAAAAACTAAACTTTCTATCTCTACGAGTATCTACAAATGTTGAAGTTTAAACAATCAATGCTTTTCCATACATTCCATTGGCCAGGCAAAGGGGAAACTTCTTCCAATTCATCATCAATGTAAAATAAAGGCTTCTCACAATTTCTATGGAAACTAGCAGGTGCCCAACAATAAAAAGGAAATTGAAGACCCAAGATATTGCATGTGTTGTGTGGGCACATACATGTTTTTCGGAGTTGTAAGGATATTTTCAATTTCATTTTGTTTCTATGAAATAGCTCTTTGTTAACATCTCAAATTTCTTGAAATTTATAAAACTAAAATTTCACATAGATAACTGAGTTCATAAATATACGGTTTCAACTTGAAAAGTTTATTAAATTTGGGAGAAAAATATTTATCTATAGCACATGCGTTCATTTCGGTGTACGAATTAAAGGGATATCTTGTCAACGACACAAATACAATTTCAAATTTCAATATGAATTTCCAGGAATTTTTAAGTTAGAGAATATGTTGTAGTGTTAATATGGAATTTCAACTTTGAAATAATGCTGCCTTCATCACACCGAGGCAGCTTAATGAATGCCCCTGCAAGGTCAACAGGTAAGCACGGGCTAAGTTCGTCCAGGCAGAAACTTAAATAGCCACAAATATTTCGCTCAGTTTTTATATGGGATACCAACAGCCTCCTCCAAGGAAACCATGCTACGACCAGGGCTACGATGTCAGATTCAAGCAATTTTCTTGGAGTCAAAGTCGAAAAAATTTGCTTCGACTCCGACTCCGCACAAAATAGAACAAAATTTTTAAACAAAAAAACAAGTGACAAGTCAAAGCCCGCTAGGTTCGGCCGGGGCGAATCTTCGGAACCCACCACCTTGGATTCTGCTAAAAATTAATACAAAATAAATTTAGTTGAAGGGCATAATTTCATTCTACATACCAAACTTCTGTCAAACCAGTAACAATTAAAGCTTCTAGGAACAAAACAAGGATGATCGAGGGACCGCTTTATATGGGAGTTACATCGGGTTATAGACTGATTTTTACCGTATTTCGCACAGTTGGTGGAAGTCGTAACAGAACATCCTTTGCAAAATTTCAGCCAAATCGGACAAAAATTGCGACTTGTAAGGGCTGAAGATGTCAAACCGGTAGATCGGTTTATATGGGAGCTATATCAGGTTATAGACAGATTTAGACCGTGCTTGACACAGTTATTGCGAGTCATAACAGAACACCAGATGCAACATTTCAGCCAAATCGGACGAAATTTCTGGCTTCCAGGGGTTTCAAAAAGTCATATCGGGAGATCAGTTCATATGGCAGCTATATCAGATTATAGACCGATTCGGACCGTACTTAATACAGATGTTAGAAGTCATAACAGAACACTACGTGCAATTTCAGCCAAATTAGATGAAAATTGCAGCTGCCAGGGGCTCAATAAATCAAGTGCGGAGATCGGTTTATGTGGGAGCTATTGGGTTGCCCAAAAAGTAATTGCGGATTTTTTAAAAGAAAGTAAATGCATTTTTAATAAAACTTAGAATGAACTTTAATCAAATATACTTTTTTTACACTTTTTTCTAAAGCAAGCTAAAAGTAACAGCTGATAACTGACAGAAGTAAGAATGCAATTACAGAGTCACAAGCCGTTGAAAAAATTTGTCAACGCCGACTATATGAAAAATCCGCAATTACTTTTTGGGCAACCCAATATATCTTAAGCCGAACTGATATGGCCCAATTGCAGTCCCCAATGACCTACATCAAAATTAGGTATCTGTGCAAAATTTCATGTGTCTAGCTTCACGCGTTCGACCGCTATCGTGACTTCGACAGACGCAGGGACGGACGGACATGACTAGATTGAATCAGAATGTCGAGACAATCCAGAATATATTCAAATTTCAGTGAAATCGGATTATAAATGCGCCTTTTATGGGGCCAAGACTTTAAGTCGAGATATCGGTCTACATGGCAGCTATACCCATATCTTGACCGATTTTGGTCAAGTTGCAGAAAAATGTCGAAGAGCCTAACACATCGCACTGTTCCAAATTTCGACGAAACCGGACAATAAATGCGCCTTTTATGGGCCCAAAACCTTAAATCGGATGATCGGTCTATATGACAGCTATATTCAAATCTAGATCGATCATGGCCAAATTGAAGAAGGACATTAAAGGGCTTCAGACAACTCACTGTTTCAAATTTCAGCAAAATCGGATAATAAATGTGGCTTTTATGGGTATAACACCCTAAATCGGATGATCGGCCGGGCCGAACTTTGGATACCCACCACCTCGGGCATATGTGTACGACACGTATGTCGAAAAGCCTAACTTATGTTACAATGTGTCAAATTTCAGTGAAATCGGATTATAAATGCGCCTTTTATGGGGCCAAGATTTTAAGTCGAGATATCGGTCTACATGGCATCTATATCCGTATCTTGACCGATTTTGTTCAAGTTGCAGAAAAATGTCGAAGAGCCTAACACATCGCACTGTCCCGAATTTCGACGAAACCGGACAATAAATGCGCCTTTTATGGGCCCAAAACCTTAAATCGGATGATCGGTCTATATGGCAGCTATATCCAAATCTGAACCGATTTGTCTCATATTGCAGAAGTATGTGCAGGGGCTTAATTTAACTCACTGTCTCAAATTTCAGCGAATTCGGACAATAAATGCGCCTTTTAGTGGCCCAAAACTTAAAACCGAGAGATCGGTCTATATGACAGCTATATCTAAATCTCAACCTATCAGGGCCAAATTAAGAAGGACGTCGAATGTTCTAAGACAACTCACTGTCTCAAATTTCAGCGATTTCGGACAATAAATGTGACTTTTATGGCCCAAAAATTTGAAATCGAGTGATCGGTCTATATGGCAGCTATATACAAATCTGGACCGATCTAGGCCAAATTGACGAAGGATGTTGAAGGGCCTAACACAACTCACTATCCCAAAATTCGGCAAAATCGGGTAATAAATGTGGCTTTTATGGGCCTAAGGCCCTAAATAGAGGGATCGGTCTATATGGCAGCTATCTCCAAATCTAGACCGATCAAGGCCAAATTGAAAGAGGATATCGAAGGGCCTAACACAACTTACTATCCCAAATTTCAGCGATTTCGGACAATAAATGCGACTTTTATGACCCCAAAACTTAAAATCGAGTGATCGGTCTATATGGCAGCTATTTCCTAAACTGGACAGATCTGGGCCAAATTGGCGAAGGATGTCGATGGGCCTAAGACAACTCACTGTCCCAAATTTCAGCAAAATAGGATAATAAATATGGCTTTTATGGGTCTAAGACCCTAAATCGGAGGATCGGTCTATATGGCAGCTATCTCCAAATCTGGACCGATCTGGGCCAAATTGAAAACGGATATCGAAGGGCCTTACACAACTCACTGCCCCAAAATAAGTGTGGCTTTTATGGCCCCAAAACCTAAAACAGAGATATCGGTCTATATGGCAGCTATATCCACCTCTGGACCGATCTAGGCCAAATTGATGAAGGATCTTGAAGGGCCTAACACATCTCACTGTCCCAAATTTTAGCAAAATCGCAAAATAAATGAGGCTTTTATGGGCCTAAGACCCTAAATCGGCTGATCGCTCTATATGGGGGCTATATCAAGGTGTAGTCCGATATAGCCCATCTTCGAACTTAACCTGCTTATGGAAAAAAAAAGAATCTGTGCAAGATTTCAGCTCCATATATCTATTTTCAAAGACTTTAGCGTGATTTCAACGGGCAGACGAACACAGGGACGGAGATGGCAAGATCGGTTAAGATTTTTACAACGATCTAGAATTTATATACTGTATAGTGTCGAAAAGGGATATTTTCATGTGTTGCAAACGGAAAGACAAAATTAATATATCCTATCTTTCGGTGTAAAACTAGTAAGTGCTACTATTGGTTGAGCAAGCAGTACAGGAGCCAAGTCACCTCACACTGCAAAGTCAACATCACTCTAAACAAGATACGGATACAACCCACGCTGTACACTATACAGCTACATCAACAACAACAATTACCCGTACTGTTGCAAGGCTCTGAAACATGGGTACCTACGAAAGAAGATGAGGTAGTACTTGGAGTGTTTGAGA